>NC_039367.1:117266544-117287350 GCF_003573695.1 Papaver somniferum
TTTTTCTTTCAATACAAAGAGGGGGACCATTTCTCTCTCCATTTTCTCTCTAATATCGTATCAATTGGACCAAAAAAATTAGGAAAAAGTATGAAAAATGGCTATAATGATTAGTTTTCTTAATATTTGTGCAAACCAAACAAGCCTATTTTTAAGAAACGGAGGGAGTATTTGATTAGCTTCAAGATCCTAAGCCAGAATCTCACTGATAAATGATATGAAACTACACATGACCCATGAATGATGAGAACCGAATCCAACAGTTTATTATTGTCATGCATAAGTGCATGGTGCAATATGAGGTCGATCCATCTAATCCAATAAGGCATTAAGACATGTAGCCATTTTCCGCATATCTCTCTAGTTGCATCCAAGAGTCGTTATGTGGTAAAATTTCTACGAATTCGACTAAAAAAGCCATGTATGATCGTTTTCATCATTGGAAAAACAAACTCATGAAAAGTTTTACGCGAAGAATCAGATGTACAACTTAACACACATGGCTTACCTGAGGACATTAGTGCGTTAACATTAATTCCCACTTGTTTGCGGGTAAAAATGGTTTACTGTTTTTTTGAGTAAAAGTGATAGAGCAGGTAAGTGCTTGATGAAGCAAATCGTTTACACCTTTAAAGAAATGTACTGAACAGGAGTACTTTGAGTTCGACAGACTAATCCGTAGGACTCTAGCATAAACCAAGATAATGGTCATACCAAATTCAATTCGGTCACAAGGAAGGAGAAGGGTCGGCCTGTCGGGAGAGAAGCTGAGAATGTGTGGAGATCAATGGAGATTGATCAATTGATGATGTGATGTGTTGAAATGCTTTGAGGATGATTTCTTTGTGTAAGACGAGAGAAAGTTTCTGTAAGTGCTTGATAATTGACTGTGGGTTGTTTTAAGTCGAATTAGGTTATCAAGTCACAGGTTGAGAAACCTATTTATTGCAGAAGTAGTCAGCACTTCGATCTCCTGTAAGTAGTGACGGTTGAAGGAAATAGAAGAATGGGGAAGTGGGTAATCGTCAATTCCACTTTGCGTGGGAGACTTGGTTGATTAACCATGCACTATTCCATTTAATTCTTCAACTTCCAGCACAACTTACTCAGATTTCTTATCGTGAATGTATTGCACATCGCACGTGTTGTAGGCTACCAAACAAAATCCTAGTGAGTGTCCCCCAATGTGACATGAGTTGATGTCTCATGTAAAAAGTCTGCCTTGTAACGTATTTTTTGTGGTCAACTGTTGACCTAGTTAGACCATGATTCTTAACTGATGAATTGAACATAGTTCGTAATTCGAGATTATGATGGACGAAGCATGAATTGTTTGCGGAACATCAACATACTTTGTGGACCATAAACATTGAGTCTGATGGGTCATTGATGATTGTGGCATATTATTGTGCTAGTTGAAGCAACAGTGATAGTTGACTGATAAGCATAGGTTTAGTGAGATTGTTGGATCGATCATAAACCATTATGTTGATGCGTCAAGCATTTTTCAGGAATTCGTATAGATATGATCATTGTTGAACGATCATAGAAGGTCAGTCTCGATCCACATGTCATAAGGGAGTCGAATGACAATGCAAGGAGATTATAATATTAAAATAATAGTCGAACAAGGTTGGTGAACCAATTGAGTGTTGGTTGATGGACCAATGAAATACTGATAGCTAGATCAGTATTCATATTGCTTATCAAATGTTGATAGTTGAATCAATATTGCTTTCCGGAGCAACTAATAGTTAAATCAATAAAATATTAATTAAGATATTAATTAAATATTTAATTAAGATATTAATAAAATATTTAATTAAGATATTAATAAAATATTGGTTGCTACACCAAATATTAATTTATTAAGTAAAATATTAATTGCTGGATGAATATAAAAATTATTTGTGTTTGAACCTGTTCAGAATTATGCTTTGCAGAGCATTAGGTTCAAAATCCTAATTTTGATCGATGGATGATCTACCAATGATTGAATAAGGATCACCCATGTAGTGCCCAAGTGCTTTGCAGAACATCCACCAAAGTCAATTGCATAGAATTTGGTGCAAGTATGATTAATTAGTGTTTAATCATAATTTAAAATAACCCTCTGCAGAGCATTAGGTAGTAAACCCTAATCATGGAAGAAGGAGGACCGACCAAGGGGTGTTGAAACCGGTTGTTGATGCTCGTGGGACCAACTGGTGGTACATGGATGATGGTCCAAGTTGTTGGAGAGAGTTTGAACCAAATATGAACTCCAGAAGATTAATTAGGTCATTAGTCAATGATAGAGGTGGGACCGACCATGGCCGGCCATGGTGGTGTGCCCGTATCGCCGTGTCTTTCGCGGACCATTCGTGAGAATTTTGGTATTTTCTGATGGTCCAACGAGCATCATTTTGTATTTTTAGAATTGTTCGAGTTTGACCGAAACTCTCATCTTTGCTTAAAAGACCAATATTTGGAAATATAATAATAATACTCCCTCCGTCCCTAAAAGATGACCTATTTTAAATTTTGTCCTATCAATAGATGACCTATCTCACTAATCAAGGTTTTTTTATTCTAAAAACTACCCTTTTAATTGATTATTGTTACTATAAGAAATATATATAATTTGATAGCCATGTTTAAATTCGTTACATAGGTGTTTTAAAATGCTTTTCTACGGTATGAAGTTTACAAATAATTGTGGTATAGTTTAAGAGATGAATCATTTCTAAATTTTACTATTTATTATCCATAAGGGTATAATTGTAAAAAAAAAAAACTTAAAAAAAACTCTCTTCTCCTCTTTGCCTTAAGAATTATGAAAACCTAAATTAGGTAATCTATTTAGGGACGTAGGGAATATTATTTTAATATTTATTATGGTAGAAAGTCATAATAATTGCAGGACCACTTGCTTTGCCAACCATCTGGTCCATGGAATAAGATTTAAAAAGATATAAAATAAGAAGTTTTGATCAAAAGAGGAAGTCCATGAAAAAGGAAACCCAAATAATAATATTATATTAATAAAATAGAAAGGAAAAGCAAGTGGTAACTGGCCAAAATCGGCGTCATGGCCGGCCGGACGTGTGGGTCCCACCCACGATTTCCATTATTTTATTAATATTATTATTATTTTCTCTCTCTTAATTTGATTAAACTTCCATATCCTTGCTCTTCCATGTTTTTGGATGCTCCTTTGAGCCTTATTACTAAATATACCGATGCCTTTTACTCGTGGCTTATTCGCGAGATGCCCATATTCCTGAAAGGTGAATAATTCATTATTAATCCATGGAATTCAGCCGAGAAAATCCATGAATTGCAGTAAATGAATATTGGGGTAAATTAATATATATTTTTTTTAGGAATTCATCCGGTGAATTTAGCACTAGAAAAATTAATTAAATGCTTTATACTAGCAGACGACATGTCTACTAGCATTTAATATATTAATCGTTTTATACTAGCAGAATAACCCGTCTAGAAGCGTTGAATTGATTCAGATATGAGATGTGATAGAGCATTGCTCGGTCGAACTCACAAGTGTTTCTATATCAAGCTTGTTGTCAAATTTAGTTGTCAAAACTATATCTTGATTTCTAGTCTACAATTAGTTATGTCTCGGTCTAGGATAGTGTAGTTGAGAAATGAGCCAGTCATCATTTGCATTCTACCATTTGAAGGAGAAGATCAACCGAACCTTTTGGAGAACTTCATCAACAAAAGGTAAGTGAAGACTGAACTACCCATTTCTCAAGATATATTCACTTTTCTATCCTTGAGACTATTGTCGATAACTAATTAGACTAGCTTGCATAGACAATAATTTCGAGTCGAGAACTAATTATTTAGTTCTCGAAATATAATGACTAAGATTAATGAACATTTGTTCATAGTTGATCAATTTCGGTGGAGAATAATTTATTGTTCGGAACCAAATCATGATTCAAGTTTATCATTCAAAAATAACCTAGAACAGTGATATGTGTCGTTGATGTTATTCAGGAATGTTTTGAAATGATTTAGAGAAATATAGAACTATTATATTCGGAATACAAGACAGTGTTATCAGTCTTACAAACTGGGAAAACTGTTATATGTATGAAGGCGTATTACATGTACTTGTATACGTAGCGGAGTAGCTATATATCGACTTTCAGATTTGTGTGATAAGCATACTCGTATGCATATCATGGGAAAATCAATTTGTTTCGTGATCCGGATAGGAATGTATATTAGTATACAAACCATTTTGGAATTGTGGTAAGGGAACCGGGTTAAAGTATCAAACCGGTATGTGAGCCAATATAGTTTAACGTTCTAGAACCAGTTTAGTACCCAAACCGGTACGCAAACTGAAATTTTATATGAACTCCGAAACCGACAAAAGTCTTAAGTTTGCAAACTGGTACGTCAACTGAAAAGTTCTATAGACTCCGGAACTTTGAGTTGGATCAAATTTTGCAAACCGGTATGTGAATTGAGAAGCTTTGTAGACTCCATAACTCGGTATTTGCTTATAAGTTTGCAAACCGGTCCGCGTACTGAGACTCAACCGACTCACAAACGGTTCAAGTATTTATACCTTGTACATTTACAAACTATATCGATTATGATTCAATTGCAATTAAATTATTTCTATGAGATGATTTTCATTTGATCAATTATCTAATTAACACTAGACTTATTTGATCACATAATTGTGACTCAAGATTTACGTCTTTGTGAACATGAAAATGAGTGTTAAGCTTTTACGTCCAAATCGGCTAGTTTCGGCTAACCATGTTGAACATAGTCTTTATACACGGTTCGATTATGGTTTACCTAACCATAGTGTATATCTTGTATATGTGAATAAGATTCAAAGATTTCATCTAACGATGAATATTTTTTACTTGGTTCCAAAGCTATCTTAGCCTAAAAGAAACCTAGGCTTTGAAGTCTATATAAGGGAAACTCTTGGCAACTGAGATCTTTGAATCATGACACTACTTTTTGGTGTGTCCTAGTTGTATCTAGAGTCGTCCTCTCCAGAAATCCTTTTTGGGTTTAGAGACTACAAAGACTTCATTGGGATTCGTGAAGCCAGGTCCAGTTATGTTTTATCTTGATAACTCGAGTATCCTGATCTTGATTGTTTGTAGAGCCTTGCTCCATTAATCAAGATAGATAGTGATCTCAAAGTTCTCTTCGTCTCATACTTTGTGATTCCACAAGTTTTATACTTGTGAGGTGAATAATAATCTTGGTTGCACTTCGGGTTGCATAAGTCCGGATTTTGAGGATAGCCAGACTTTGGTCAAAGTTGATATCGATTTCCATCACCTAGATCTTTCGTTTGATCTGATCATCAGTTTAGATCGTAAATCAGGAAATCAATTATAGGCTTAATCTGTGGGAGGCAGATTTGGTTTAAAGTCTTCAATCGAGTTGAAGCAACTCTTAGTTGGTGTGACTTTTTCTAAGGGAATCAATTGCGTGGAGTCCTGCGGGGATTCAAGAGGTGTAAGGAGCGTGATTGTACCTGAATCAGTAGGATACTGAGTTCGGGCTCAAACACATTCCATACCAAAGTCAATTGGTAGTAGGCTAGGGTCTGTAGCGGCTTAATACAGTTTCGTGTTCAATCTGGACTAGGTCCCAGGGTTTTTCTGCATTTTCAGTTTCCTCGTTAATAAATTTTTTGGTGTCTGTGCTATTCTTTTCCGCATTATATTGTTTATCTTTATAATTGAAATATTACAAGTTGTGCGTTTGATCAATCACATTAGATAGGTCCAACCTATTTTGTTTAATAAGACTTGATTGGTCCTTGGACATTGGTCTTTGGTACCGTCCAAGAACTCTCTTTTTAATTAGGATCACGGATTCAGTTCTGTAAACGTTCTAACAACAAGAGAGATAAAGTGATATAACTCTAGGAAGTTTCCTTGATTGAGTTTTTACTATCGGAGTTGTGTTGAGTTTGTCCATGCAGATTGCCTACAAAAAAGTTGGTGGTGTATTTTGGTACCCCCAGTGTTTTCAAGATGGAAGCATCATGTTTATTCTGAATATTATTCTGGAAAGATTTCTGGTACCGGACATCTTTCAAATTGTTGATGGTGGTTTTTAGTTTAGGGAGAAAACTGTAAAAGTCTCTACCTGACTCGGCATCAGAAGTAGTAGACCTTGATATGTCTGTATTCCGCAAGGAATTTAAAGAATATATCAAATCTGATGAGTGCTTATGTCTCTCTTCATATCGTATTGAAAACTCAAGCTCCTAGATGAATTTTTCACTAGTATAGAGCCTAATGAGTATTTAAGATCCCACATGCATTATTCACTAATGCATGGATTGCTAAGTATCTATCTTATGCTATGTTCCCCAGCTGAACTCTTAATATTGACATGATATGACAATTAATGTTCACTCTCGGCTGAGTAGCATGAATTTCCCGAAGTGTCAGGATTAAGATGTGCATGAAGGTACTCAATCAGAGGGCGCAAGCTGCGCTGCTCTTCGAGATAATAGTTAGTGATTTTGTATCAACATGCAAAATTCACCAAAATTGATCAAATTTTGTGTCAGCTCACAAAATTCAATTTTTCTAACCTAATTTTATCAATTTAAAAAAATTAGATTTTTGCTCTAAACTGGAGCCTGCACAGTATCTCGATCCCTGTTGGTCGAGACTAAACCTAGGAAATTGGTCCATCGTGGAATTAGTAGGAGCAGAATCCTACCAAAAGTTGGAAGATAAGAAATAAACGGAAATTGCGACAAATAAAGACAACAGCAAAAGGGGCGCGGCCGCGCCGCTTGGTCGGCCGGTTTGCCCTATCTAGCACCTCCCATGACCGATCGGCCATACCCCATATTGCTGCCTGCCGGCCCCTCTTTCCCACTGGCCAATCAAATCGCTCCAATGTCGTAGGCTACACTTTTAACTAAAGATGCAAGTTGGCCGACCGACATGCTCAATTTCTTACGAAAATAAATCTGGGGCGTTGTAGATGGTGGATTTTCGACAAGGGTAAAATTATAATACCACACTCCAGATCCGGCAATCGGATGAGTATTGAGACTCATGTCTCTTATTTAAAGCATGAAAGCTCATGCCATAAATATCTGACTGAGAAGGCTGTCTCTCAGAGTATATGTAGATGTGTAGTCTTTCAGCTGAGACCACGGCACATCTCATGAATACTGAGCAATTTCAGTAATTATACATGCTCCTGATCCGATAATCGGACGAGTATGGAGATTCATGTCTCGCATAAAAGCTCATGCCATAAAATCTCTGTCTGAGAAGGCTGTCTCTCAGAGTGTATGTAGATGTGTAGTATCCTAGCTGAGGCCACGACACATCTCATGAATACTAAGCAATTTCAGTAATTATTTCTATATAGAATCGAAAGATTGGACGGGTCCTAGACAGCATGCCTGCTAGTATAGAGCGACAACATCTTCAGGATGCAACCAGGTTTTACCTGACTATATAGGAGAAATATGATACTCCAACAAGTTCATATTGCTCAACTCTCAGATAATTAATGCTCCTAGATAGGAAGACCTGCTAGTATAGAGCCATCAGTTAATTATCTCTAATCACCTGAATATCCAGCAATATTCTACGATTCTTCGTTATATTTTGTCATTTCAATTCGTGGTTCTTTCCAGCAGAATTTCACGGGTTAGTGATAAATATTCAACGAAACAGCATCTGAGCATCAAATAAGCCCTGACTAAAATGGTGCAAGTGTATTTAGCAATAATGGACACACCAGCATTTGAATGCGCAAACGAGCATTTCAAAAATACGAATGAACGATGAACCTATGCAAAATAGGAAGGAAAATAATAATAATAAAATATTAGTAAAGGCACTAGGGGACTAGGCTCACCAGCCGGCCGGTCATGCCGTGACCAGTCCCATGTCCAATTTTATATTTTATCATATTTTATTATTTTTTCCCGATCTCATGAAAATTCTCTCGTTCGAGCAAATCTCCTTCGATTCAAGGAAATTCTCTAATCTCATGATTTTGTCAAGGAAAATAATAAAATTAGGGAAAGGTGTCCCGGGACCGAGCACCAACCGGCTGGCCATGCCCTAGCCGTGGGCGGTCCCACACCTCACGGTTCCCCGTTATTTTATTATTTCCCTCAATTCTTGAAAATTCTCTGATTTCATGAATTTTCCCTAAACCATGAAAATTCCCTAATTTCATGAATTTTCCCTAAAACCATGAAAATTCCCTGATTTCATGAAAATATTACAAAATTAAGAAAATTCGTGGGACCGGGCTCTAGCCGGCCGACCATGCCCTAGCCGGTCCCACACGCTTATTATTTTTTTATTATTATTTGTTTTGTTTTCCTCATTCCATGAAAACTCCCTGGTTTCAACAAAATACCTTGGTTTCAACAAAACTCTTTGATTTTATGAAAATTCCCTAAAATCATGAAAATTACATAAAATTGGGGAGAGTGCCTTGGGACCGTGCCCGTTGGCCGGCCGGCCATGCCTTGGCCATTGCCGGTCCCACACTCCATCATTCCTTATTTTATTATTATTTTATTTCTCTCATCTCATGGAAGTTCCCTAATTTCATAAAACTCTTCAGTTTCATGGAATTTCCCTCAATTCAGAGAAAATACATAAAACTGGGAAAAGTGTGTGGGACCGTGACTGTCAGCCGACCGGCCATGCCCTAGCCATGGCCGGTCACACACCTTGCAATTCCCTGTTTTATTTATTATTTTTCATCATCTTATGTATTTTTCCTAGTTTCAGCAAAACCCTGGATTCTGCATATTTTCTCAAAATGTTGCTCAAACGCGCATCGGAAAATATTGAAACTCTCAGGACTGACACACGGACACTATGGTGACACAAGCACATCCCCTTGACCGACCAAGGGTGACCCTAAGGCTTGCAAACATCCGGTCCCATTCGTTTTAATGATTTTAACCTAATTTGCTCAATTGCTCATATTAGGTTCAAACTCTTTCCAAACAATTGGGGGTTTGCTCAAACGACCATCAATTGGTCCCACGACCACCAAGATCCGGTCCCATGACCTCTTGGTTGGTCCCTCATCTTTTCATGGCTAGGTTTTATTATTTGTCGCTCACACGAGCATTATTTTAATAAATGATTAAACCAGCATTTAATCATTCTTTCACCAACTGGTCCTCAAGAGACTTTGGTATTTTTCTCATTCGAGCATCTGGGCGTTACATGGTGGAGTCATCATCCCATGTAGCCGGTCCCTGCTTCACTCGGCGGTTGATTTTGAATAAATCATCATTTCATTAAAATTAGGGTTTTTGAATCCAGGGCTCTGCAAAAACATGATCTGAGCAGATTAAAAAACTGATAATTTTATGTTGATTCCATGATCAACATTTTTATTTATTATACTCGACCCAGCAGTCAGTATCTTAAATTAATTTTATTTGGTCCTGCTACCAACAATTCATCAAATGAGCAATATTCGCTCAAACCGGCAATATTTGCTCGAATTAGCAATATTTGCTCGAACTAGGGGTGTAAATAATACCCGAAAATACTCGGCCTGCTTGTACCCGTCCGAGCCCGCCTGTACCCGAAGTAGCCCAAAGCCTGTTATGGCCCGTCATGGGCCACCCGGCCTGGTATGGATTAATTTATTGGGCGGTCTCGGGCTTTGCGATTAATTATGATGCCCGGCCTGATACCCGGCCTGGTGCCCGGCCTGAAAGCCTTCTATGTGCCATTAATCATTTAATATCCTCTTAAAAAGACTTAAAAGTTACCATTTTATAATTGTCAATTTTGTGTCAAGAAAAATAAAATATATAATTGTTTTTTTACTTATAATTAACCTTTTCAAAACATTAATGGTAATATATTTTCTTATTAGAAAGTTTATTGTACTCTAATTAATTAGTTATTATAGGCTAAAATTAAAAATTTGTTAGTGTAATTTAAATATAAAATAATACTATCACTTACGATATGCGATGTTGGAAAGGAAAGGATATTGTATTTAATACCGTTCATTTGAAAATTTAAACTTAAAAAAAAAAATCAAAATAGTGGCCTGTCCGGCCCGATCTGGCCTGCCCGTATAAAAAGCGGGCTTTGGGCGGTCTTTGGGTAGCAAATTATCTACTTGTGCCCGGCCTGTCCGGCCTGAATTTGTTTACGGGCTCACAAATATTAAGCCTGGCCTGCTTGGCCTGTCTTAGTTTTTGGGTCGGGCGGCCCGGCCTGCCCGAATTTACACCCCTAGCTCGAACCAGCAATGTTTGCTCGAACTAGCAATATTTTCTCAAATTCAAGAATATTGGTTCAACTATCAATATTCAACAATTCAGCAACACAGTTTGCTCGTCTTTGGTAATCAACATAATAATACCTCGTCTCAGCAGACATATTTAATTCATGAGTTTCAAAACATTTGCAAATCATTTTCAACTCAACAATACATGGACTCATCGTTCCATAAAGTCAGCAACTGACTCCACAATCACGAGATATCAATCGTGTCACATGGGGGGATATTAACTAGGGTTTTGGTCTGGCAGTCTACGGCACGTGTGTTCACCCACGACGAGAATGTGAGCAAGTCGTGCAATCAGTTGGAAGAGCCAGCAAAGTAGTGGGTGGAAAATTAACCAAGTATTCGCACGATGAGCAACTGGTTTTAACACGATTTCCCACTTCCCCATTCTCTGATTCCAACAACTGTCACACTTCATGGGATCATGGTATTTTTAATTTAGTAATATAAAAAGACCTCTGAATCATGATTGAAAGGAAAAGATTGGAATACTCGAACATTCGTCTAAACAGGCAATTTCTTGGAAAGTTCATACAGACAATCTTTCGTCTACACAAACTCATCGTCTGAGCAATCACTCTCAATTGAGTAAGATTCAATCATTCAGAGTGTTCTTACGCTGAATTCACAACACACCTACAATCTCAGATCACCATTGATCCCATACATTTCTCAGCTTCCCTCCTACAGATCAATCCATCCTCTTTTGTGATCGAATTGACTCTGGAACGGCCATTGTTCTTGGTTTAGGCCGGAGTCCTACAGATTGATCTCTTGAACTTAAAGCACTCCCTTCTTGCAGTGCATATGTGTGAGGTTCAACATTTCGCTCGGTTCAAGGAGTCTCCACACGGACGTCTCCTCAATTCCGTAAAAACCAGCAAATCGTTTTTCCCCATCTACAACCGTCCAAGGTAGTCGCAAACTAATCACGACCACATGACTTGGAAAGCTCCAATACCTAACCCTAGCTCTTGCAAGCTCAGAAAACAAGGCGCCCTTATGACAACCGTCTGCCCACCTATTATCTCAACAAATCACGTCGCTCCTATCCTGCAGGCAGAGTTGACGATTGCTATCCAAAATAGGCTAGTCGAGCGATCTGATAAGGGTCATAATTCCCATGGCAGTCTCACGGCCATCCAACTTGTCCAGCCAAATTGATCGACTTAGATTCAAGTTTGAGAAACCAATGAGGTGTCGTTATGTTCATCGGCGGCCCGTCTATGTCTTTGACCAATCATATCTCTTCAACTTGGTCGGACGATATCCAAGAGGTCACCAAAGATTGGACGAACAACTGGCAGCAATTGGTAAATAATTTGAGTATGATCTATATGCCAAAAGTTTTGTATGAGTGTCTAGTACAACATACTAAAGAAATAACATCAATCGTATTAACGATCTAAAAGATACACCTTAAAAGGCGATCTAGGTCATGGCTGAAAACTGACATAATTCCTCCTGAGTTTTTACTGTCGGGTTGTTTTCACATCCTAAACGAGCTCAAAACCTAAATATTCCCACGTAAGAAGATAGGAAATTATTTTCTGATAACAATGGATGGGAAGATCATCAAAATACGAGTTCGTATGAGAATTTTACAGCAGCTTTGTGAAGGGTCTCACATCTGAATTTTCTGACTACGAAATTCACGAATTTCTTCAAATATTAACATAAACTTCCATTCACTCTTTCATTCAAGAGGTGGGTTAATGTGATTATGAGACCATATGTCTTGATACATATGCATGACTAATTTCATACTCATATATATTTTTCTCCACTCTTTCATGATCACCTCTCGTTGATATCATGGAAAGCAGTGCTTGACTTGTCACTTACGACCACGTTCTGCCTAGCTTGCACATGATTGGTCGAAATATTTTTGTACATGTATGTCTTACACACAAGGCTAACAACACATGTTAGTTGCTGGGATAATCACGTATTCATTCCTCCACTTTTCATGACCACCTCTCACATGTCATGATGGTGGGCCCACTCATCAACTACCACACTTCACGTCACTGGTCAGGACTCGACTTGCTCTCATAACATGTCGACTTCACCTTGCAGGTGCGCCTTAGTCATTCAATTGACCTAGCTATGCAAGTTAAGACTAAGTGTTATTTTCTACCAAAATATTCAAGACATCAAACGTGTCACAAATAGGGGATATTCATCAGGGTATTGGTCTGGCGGTCTACGACAATACGGTGTGCAATGCGCCCATTATGAGAAAGTGTCAGGAAAGGCGGACAGTTAACGAGTGCAGGAGTAGTGGGTATGCAACCGTCCAATCTTCCTCCATGATAGGGACACAGTTTCATCACTTTCTCACGATCTCCACTTTCTCACTCCTTCACAACTTCCATTTCCTATGAGATCAGGGTGTACATGCATGATTACATATAAATAAGTTTTCTAATATATTCCTAAAGGGGGTAATCATCATCGTCAATACGCAACTATCAGAACATATAGAGAACACACTGCTTGCAACCTTCAGGCAGGCTCTGAAAAAGCGGGGGGTCTAACAACACCACCCAATATTTCGCTTAGCAATATGTATAGACTAACTCCGAAATACTTTGCTAGAGAATCAACTAGATAGTCAGACTCAATATAGGTTAAAGTATCTCAAGGAGTCAATATCTCTCACTTGTTTTGATTTACTCAAGCTAAAACAATAGCGAGTCTTTAATCAAACACAAGGAATAACTTGGACGGTACCAAAGACCAATATCCAAGGATCAATCAATATCAATCGACAACCAAAGGTTGGATTTCCAATTGATGATCTTAACGCACAACATGTATTATTTCAATTATATAAAATATAATGCGGAAAAGAAATAACACAGACACCAGAAGTTTTGTTAACGAGGAAACCGCAAATGCAGAAAAACCCCGGAACCTAGTCCAGATTGAATACACACTGTATTAAGCCGCCACAGAAACTAGCCTACTCCAAGCTAACTTCAGACTGGACTATAGTTGAACCCCAATCAGTCTCCCACCGATTCAAGGTACAGTTGTACTCCTACGCCTCTGATCCCAGCAGGATACTTCGCACTTGATTCCCTTAGCTGATCTCACCTACAACTAAGAGTTGCTGTAACCCAAAATCGCAGACTTGATAATAAACAAATCTGTCTCACACAGAAAAGTCTATCAAAGGATAAATCTGTCTCCCACAGAAAAACCCTAGGTTTTGTTACGTCTTAAGATATAAAATCAAGGTGAACAGGAACCAATTGATAATCCGGTCTTATATTCCCGAAGAACATCCTAGATTAATCAATCACCTCTCAACAATCCTTCTTTACTATACAAGCGGTTTGTCGAGGAATCACAAACAGTGAGATGAAGATGTTTGTGACTTCTTTATCTTGCCTATCGGAGAACTCTCACGATCTCAAGACAATCAATAGATTGTACTCGTACGATAGAAGATGCAAGATCAGATCACACAGCTACGATAAAAGTAGTATCAGTCTGGCTTCACAATCCCAATTGACTCAAATGAACTAGTTAGAGAGTTGTTCAATTGCTATGAGATCTTATGTAACTACACAAGATACAATTGAAACAAAGATGATTCGATGAATCGGCTCATGAACTTTATAGCCACGGTTTGCATAAAGCATTCCTTAGTACTTTAAGTTTCATGTTCAGAGAACATCTTTAGATCATAACCACTTAAGCTCACAAACAAGTTCGCGTACTTAAGGCAACCGACAGAGTTTTCCAAACTCAGCAGAAAATCTCGGCAAAGAGACTTCCGCCAGTTCGCGGACTAGGTTCGCGGACTAAACACGCAAACGAGTTTTTGGAAAACCCAGCAGAAATCTAGGTAAGAGAACTTCCGTCAGTTCTCGGACTTGGCAAAGCCAATTCCTCCGGTTTCTCTCACTCAACAAAGTTCGGATTAAGGAATACATGGTTATGCAATCTAAACTTTCATTCCAATCATTGAGACATTCTCAGAGGACGTTATATAGCCGTTATTCATAGACCGTTTCACGTCAGAGCAATTCTCAAAGTAATTGAAACTTTTCATGACTTTCGTCACTAGGTAAAGATAAACTTGATCAAAGCGAAACTCTTTACCAACACACGATTTTGAGAAAAAGATAAGTAGTGAATACTCAGCTCGAAGTGTCAAATGTGTATGATCCAGTCTATATATTATACGACTTTTTGTCTCATAAGAAGTAGGAGATAGAATAGATAGACTTTTGAGTGATAGATAAGTTCAAGTCTCCACATACCTTTTTGTTGATGAAGTTCCACGGTTCCTTGAGTAGATATTCGTCGTTGTATGATGAATCGCCATGAAGTCCTTGAGCTCAACTACACTTTCTATCATAGTCCGAGACTTAGCTATAATAGACTAGAAATCAAGACTCATAGTTTTGGTCACTAACATTGACAAACATGCTTGATATAGCAACGCATGCGAGGTCGACCAGGCTATGCTCTAACAATCTCCCCCTTTGTCAATTTTAGTGACAAAACTATTAATACATATGGAATACAAAAAAGATAAACTTTAGTGACTCCTATTCCATAGTCTAATCTTCAACGTTCCTTGAAATCTTCGTCCTTCCAAGTACTCCAGTGATCCCAAAGGTTGTAAGGTTAGCACCACCGTTGTTGAAGATCCGTAGCTATAACAATGAGAGAAATCGAGATTCTCGATCATTATTATACAGTATCATATTATCATTATGTAACATCAAAGTCTAATTGCATCACGACTTTAACAACAATACTATGGTGATATGTATCACTCCCCCTTAGTCAATACTCGATCTCGATCATGGAAACCACTCCTCCTTACACAATGATCCGAAAACCATATGTATTTGTAGTGTGAACTACATTATTTCTCCCCCTTTTTGTCAATAATATTGGCAAAGGTAAAAGAACGGGATCATAATGAAATTTCCACAAGAGATATTTCATAGACTAAAATAAAAAATACATACCAACTTAATTTAGATGCAATCATAAAGCCGAAGCTAAATGCATTCGTCAAGGAGTTTTAAGATACAAGATAACCCCTATAAAATTCCACAGCCGCATACCCCGCAAGATATTACCATTAAGCACAAGTTCAAAAGAACTCTCCCCCATTTGATGTCATTCCCGAGAGAACAACAAGAGCGACCTTAATTTCGAAAGAAACGAAGGATTTTTAATTGGACACCAAAAAAACATAGGAAAATGATTTTCTATATCCAAAACTCAATCAAATTAATCACAAGTAAACCCATGATTAATTTAATTGGAATACGCAACTAAATCAAACCATAAAAGTGATCAATTTAATTGATTTTGATAAACATAAGTAAACTTACGGAGCTACGACTAAGGTAATCATACGGAGATGACTAACTTAATCGTTCAAATACTCAACATAAGGAAAACCTTACGAAATATACGACTACATCAACCAATAGAACATGATTATTATAGACGTTCATATACTTAACACAATAACTTGTTGAATATATGAAAAACTCAACTAGATTGATTACAAGAGAACCTATAATTAATCTAATTGGAATACACAACCAAACTAATCACCGAAGCAATCAATTTAATTGTCAAATGATTTTTCTCGACAAAGAAGACTTTCGGAGCAAATAACTAAATAACCAATCAAGATGATTAATTTAGTTCAAGAATGCTCAACATATATCATCTCATGGAACAACCAACAAGGCCAATATTAATCGACATAGTTGTAAGGTGCTCAACATAAGATACACAATGGAGCCTTCACGGTAAAACATAACAAAATGGATCAATGAAGATCAATACTATGGATAACATACAAGGATCTATTCTATTTTCCATCACTATATGCATAACGACATAATAGACTTTATCCTTGTCACACAAAAGATTTTATCCTATTTTCCATCAAATAAATGACTGCATAGGCATAACTTTTGTATTTGTCAAAAGTCCATTCGTCCTTTCATCAATACGAAAACCAATTCATGAACGACTTTACTTTTGACAACATATGGGACCTTCAAGTTCACGGACGCAAACAATACATATCCCATAAAAATATTACAATATCATAAAATCATAAAGATTGATACTGCAATAACATCATCCTCCAAATATTTTTAGAATTTAAAACCAATAAACCTAAAAGATAAGAAGATGAAAAAGTTGGACATAGCTATGTGTAATCACAATAATGGCTATTCCAAACTCTAGTAATCCTTCTCAAAAACAATAATAAATTGTCATAAGAAGTTTCCTAGGCATCAAGACAAACTCGTAATGCACATATAAGATAATTTGTCCTTAGATGGTAGAATCCATCTTTTCCGCCCGGATTTACACCAAGAATAGCTACCAAAGGCGTATAAAAATATTTTCACAAAGAAGAACATACAAAAACATGAACGACCATGCACCATAGTTCACAAAGGATGATTGTGAACATTCAAGAATCCCATAACAATGCGTACTAATTTCCATTCTTGAACTTCCTTCTTTGTGATTCACCAACAACATTCTAGTAAAATCTACAAATTAGCTTAGAAGAGTATTACTCCAAGATCCAAGTGCCCAAGTCCAAGAGAAGTGGAACAAGTGCGACGAAATGGAGAAAACACTCAAAAACAAGAGACAGGACAAATACCAATCTTAACTCATCCAAAATAAATAATTCTCATCTCCATTTTGAAGAGACTTAAAAGAGGAAGAGAATGCAAAAATATTGAGTTCATTCCGAGTTTGGACGAAGAAGTTACGGCCAAGACAAGTTTACCGAATACCGACGTCAAGTATGCATACGGGTTTGCAAACGAATTTTCATGACAAAAAAAGTTTGTAGGATGGGTTTGCGAACTTAAACCCCTGGATTTTGATTTTAAATGATGGATTTTGATTTTAAATGATTTTAAACCCCTGAACTTAAACCCCTGGAATGTGTACCATGAAGTCCAAACATCCCAAACAGCTATTTTCAAACCTAAACATATAAGAACCTTAAACACGGATCAAGTTAGGTAGAAATGAACGATAAGAAAGGTACATGGATCATAATAAGTACTTATGCAAGTAAAAACACAAATATTGCTCAAGTTTATAGACATACCTTTTTATAAGAATTCAATTGAATTCTACAGCCTTACTGAACACAATCTGTGTGCCCCAGTTCTCGTGCTTCCTTTACCGTAACAGGGCCTTCCTTGGTGAGGATGCACTTTCAACACAAACAAGTTGTGTTGAGATGAACATTGTCTTGCTCACCATGGCACCAAGAGAGAGTTTCTTTCCAGCAACTCTTACATCTTGTAGTGTTGAGAAACACCCAAGGAACTGTTTTTATAAGTCTATCAAAGAACTTCAAGAGAACCCAAAAGGATTTGTGTTTCTGATTTTTTGTTTTCCAACTTATAAAAAACAGTTTCTGCAGATAGTTTTTAGTACTGCGAGGGGAAACTCTTTTGATAAACAGAGACATCCTAGCTTCTTCATAAAAGAAGGCAATACTACTATCTTGATATGGAGTATCAGGAATTGAGCAACGAATCAATTCATGCTTTGAGGTGATACACTCAGATGATTGAGATATAAACTCCTCTTGTCATTCGTTTAGTTTGTTACAACTAAATGGATTACGCAGAGGAGGAGCATTGCTCTCACTGATTAGTAAATCAATATCAACCTCAACATAAATATTATTCATCATAACTTGATTTAGCCTGTCAAGAGGTTCTTGCTCTTTCTGGAGGTATAACTCAACATCAAGAGATAAGCTCTCAAGCTTGTTTTCAAGCCCTGAAAACATTTCAATGGATTTTAAACCTGGTGGAGGTTTAGATAGAATTTCTTCTACAAATTTTATTAAATCAGTCATGGAAGAGAATTCTGAAATCCTTGGATCCGGTGGGCATTTATTGAGATAGCACTACTGTCTATAGAGTCAGATCTCTACAAACACAGACTTGTAAGGTCTTGAACGTGTTTGCTTGCTCTGATACCAATTGAAAAGGCGGGGGTCTAACAACACCACCCAATATTTCGCTTAGCAATCTGTAGGGACTAAGTCCGAAATACTTTTCTAGAGAATCAACTAGACAGTCAGACACAATCTAGATTAAAGTATCTCAAGGAGTCAATATATCTCACTTGTTTTGATTTACTCAAGTTAAAACAATAACGAGTCTTTAATCAAACACAAGGAATAACTTGAACGGTACCAAAGACCAATATCCAAGGATCAATAAATATCAATCAACAACCAAAGGTTGGATTTCCAATTGATGATCTTAACGCACAACCTGTATTATTTCAATTATATAAAATATAATGCGGAAAAGAAATAACACAGACACCAGAAGTTTAGATATCTTCTTTTGAAGAGAATTAAACGGTTCACCAGAGATAAACCCAAGTCATCAGTTAAACCTCATAATCGCGTTCCTCCAAAAAACAGGGATACTGACGATACTGATGGCGAGGATATGCCACAGTGCTTCAAGTGTAAAGGTTTTGTTCATTTTGCAAATGAGTGTCCAAATCGAAAGAAATACATTGGGAACAAAGGTCTTGCTGCAACCCTTGATGAAATGTCTAACAATTATGATTCTAATGAAGACGAAAAATCAAGTGTTGCACTTCTTTGTGGAAATATTGATTTTGATAACTATAGCAATACATACATAAATCTTGATATTCTTTCAAAAGAAAACTCAACCAATCTGGAAAATAAAATTGACCTTTCTATTGGAAACTCTGTGTATAATGTTTCAGGTTCTACTATGTGTCTAGTAGCTTGCACATCTCAGATGACTAAATTATATCCAAGATTGACGTGCTCATATTGTTCATTCAAAGGTCATGAATTATCAAAGTGTTACAAGTACAAACACAAATTGAGACATGTCAACAAACTTCAACAAAGAGCAAATCGACCAGCAAACAAGCTTAAACTTGCTCAGAAGACCGCTGAGGTATGTAAGATTTTATCTTCGTCTAAGAAGTTAGTTTCCAAGGATAAAACAAGACCATTAGATAAGAAAGTATGGTCCAATCGTTTTGATAGACAAAGGTCTGTGGATTCCTCTCAAGAGGAACATGGTGGACAAATTGTTGTTCACCGCAACACAACTTTATTTCCACCTCTCAGGCTTTAAGAAAAGTTTCTTTTCTTCTTTTCTTAGTTCTGTTGTTTTTGGAATTCCCTGTCTATCAATAAAGGAGGGTTATTCTCGATAATTCTACTCTTTCTAGGGTTCAAAATTGTGCGTGCACGAACCTGTTAAAGGTTGCGTAACCCTACATTCCCTTTTCCTTCCCTAAAACTTCTTTTATCTTAAGACTACTTGTTGAGTTAAATTGTGATTTCCTCTCACAAACCCATACGTTTATGGATACTCCAAGCATCATGTCTTCTGATGAAAAAGAGGTTGATATGGTTGTCAAGCCATCAATCATGAAGGAAAAATAGAAATTTTCGTTATCGCCGACATTGAAAAGAAAAATAAGGAATGTGAGGAAGCCAAGAGCTGTTCCTTCAAATTCTCAGAAGTTTTCCGATGTTCTTGAAGTTTTGAAGGAGACACGAAAGGAGATTCAACAAATAAAGGATTTTGTGTTTAAGACTCATGAGATTCAGAAGGCCCTTGTTCGACATCAGTCAAGAAGGTTTATTGATATTAACTCTTATCTTCATGAACCTTATGTCCCAATGGTTGTTGACGACAAGGAGTTCGGGGTCGAAAAAGAATTCTTCAAAGGTCTTAACATCTAGTAAATCTTCTGATGAAAATTTTATTTCTTGTTTTGTTTTGAATAATAACTAGAGTTTGGAATAGCCATTATTATGATTACACATAGCTATGTCCAACGTTTTCATCTTCATGTTTTTAGGCTTATTTGTTTAAAATCTAAAAAAAAATTTAGAAGATGATTTTTGCAGTATTAATCTTTATGGTTTCATATATTGCAATTTTTTATGGGATATGTGTGTTTGCGTCCGTGAACTATGATTGTCCCATACTTTGTCAAAAGTTAAGTCTTTCGTATGTCGATATGCATGTATTGATAAAAGAATGAATGAATTTTTGACATTACAAAAGTTAAAGCCTTTTATGTCATATTTTGATGGAATAAAGGATAAAACTTTTGTTTACGAGGATTATGTCTATTGTATGTCATTGTGCAAATAGTGATGGAAAATAGAATGAATCCTTGTTTATTCCGCAGTATTGATCTTCCCTGATCCATATTTTATGTATATACTGTGCGGCTCCGTAAGTTCTCTTATATTGAGCATTTCCGATTAGATTAATCATGGGTTTTCTTGTGGTTAATTTAATTGAGTATTATTTGGATTCAAAATCATATTCGTATGTGATTTGTCATGTCCAAAGAAATCCTTCTTTTCTCTTGAAAGTAAGGTCGCTCTTGTTGTTCTTTCGGGAATTGAATTTTATGGGGAGAG
>NC_039367.1:117287360-117287568 GCF_003573695.1 Papaver somniferum
GAAGATGATTTTTGCAGTATTAATCTTTATGGTTTCATATATTGCAATTTTTTATGGGATATGTGTGTTTGCGTCCGTGAACTATGATTGTCCCATACTTTGTCAAAAGTTAAGTCTTTCGTATGTCGATATGCATGTATTGATAAAAGAATGAATGAATTTTTGACATTACAAAAGTTAAAGCCTTTTATGTCATATTTTGATGGAA
>NC_039367.1:117287578-117363812 GCF_003573695.1 Papaver somniferum
TGTGCGGCTCCGTAAGTTCTCTTATATTGAGCATTTCCGATTAGATTAATCATGGGTTTTCTTGTGGTTAATTTAATTGAGTATTATTTGGATTCAAAATCATATTCGTATGTGATTTGTCATGTCCAAAGAAATCCTTCTTTTCTCTTGAAAGTAAGGTCGCTCTTGTTGTTCTTTCGGGAATTGAATTTTATGGGGAGAGCTCTTAATTGAACTTGTGCTTAATTGCCAAATCTTTATGGGGAGTGCGGCTGTGGAATATTATAGGGGTTATCTTGCATCTTTATAAACTCCTTGATGAAAGCATTTAGCTTCGGCTATATGATTGTGTTTATGGGTGAAAACTATTCCTGCCGAATTTGGTAAATTGGGGTGTGTGGATGAGGAATGAATCTAAACCCTAAACAAATGCATTGCACGGGAGTGCTTTGTGATTCGAGAAATCAATCTGTACAATTCTGGCCTAAACCAAGAAATGGTCGTTCCAGACTTGAAGAGAATTAAACGGTTCACCAGAGAATCAATCACAAGACAGTTTAGATATCTTCTTTTGAAGAGAATTAAACGGTTCAACAGAGATAAACCCAAGTCATCAGTTAAACCTCATAATCGCGTTCCTCCTAAAAACAGGGATACTGACGATACTGATGACGAGGATATGCCACAGTGCTTCAAGTGTAAAGGTTTTGTTCATTTTGCAAATGAGTGTCCAAATCGAAAGAAATACACTGGGAACAAAGGTCTTGCTGCAACTCTTGATGAAATGTCTAACAATTATGATTCTAATGAAGACGAAAAATCAAGTGTTGCACTTCTTTGTGGAAATATTGATTTTGATAACTATAGCAATACATACATAAATCTTGATATTCTTTCAAAAGAAAACTCAACCAATCTGGAAAATAAAATTGACCTTTCTATTGGAAACTCTGTGTATAATGTTTCAGGTTCTACTATGTGTCTAGTAGCTTGCACATCTCAGATGACTGAATTATATCCAAGATTGACGTGCTCATATTGTTCATTCAAAGGTCATGAATTATCAAAGTGTTACAAGTACAAACACAAATTGAGACATGTCAACAAACTTCAATGAAGAGCAAATCGACCAGCAAACAAGCTTAAACTTGCTCAGAAGACCGCTGAGGTATGTAAGATTTTATCTTTGTCTAAGAAGTTAGTTTCCAAGGATAAAACAAGACCATTAGATAAGAAAGTATGGTCCAATCGTTTTGATAGACAAAGGTCTGTGGATTCCTCTCAAGAGGAACATGGTGGCCAAATTGTTGTTCACCGCAACACAACTTGATTTCCACCTCTCAGGCTTTAAGAAAAGTTTGTTTTCTTCTTTTCTTAGTTCTGTTGTTTTTGGAATTCCCTGTCTATCAATAATGGAGGGTTATTCTCGACAATTCTACTCTTTCTAGGGTTCAAAATTGTGCGTGCACGAACCTGTTAAAGGTTGCGTAACCCTACATTCCCTTTTCCTTCCCTAAAACTTCTTTTATCTTAAGACTACTTGTTGAGTTAAATTGTGATTTCCTCTCACAAACCCATACGTTTATGGATACTCCAAGCATCATGTCTTCTGATGAAAAAGAGGTTGATATGGTTGTCAAGCCATCAATCATGAAGGAAAAAGAGAAATTTTCGTTATCGCCGACATTGAAAAGAAAAATAAGGAATGTGAGGAAGCCAAGAGCTGTTCCTTCAAATTCTCAGAAGTTTTCCGATGTTCTTGAAGTTTTGAAGGAGACACGAAAGGAGATTCAACAAATAAAGGATTTTGTGTTTAAGACTCATGAGATTCAGAAGGCCCTTGTTCGACATCAGTCAAGAAGGTTTATTGATATTAACTCTTATCTTCATGAACCTTATGTCCCAATGGTTGTTGACGACAAGGAGTTAGGGGTCGAAAAAGAATTCTTCAAAGGTCTTAACATCTAGTAAATCTTCTGATGAGAATTTTATTTCTTGTTTTGTTTTGAAGAATAACTAGAGTTTGGAATAGCCATTATTATGATTACACATAGCTATGTCCAATGTTTTCATCTTCATGTTTTTAGGCTTATTTGTTTAAAATCCAAAAAAAAATTTGGAAGATGATTTTTGCAGTATTAATCTTTATGGTTTCATATATTGCAATTTTTTATGGGATATGTGTGTTTGCGTCCGTGAACTATGATTGTCCCATACTTTGTCAAAAGTTAAGTCTTTCGTATGTCGATATGCATGTATTGATAAAAGAATGAATGAATTTTTGACATTACAAAAGTTAAAGCCTTTTATGTCATATTTTGATGGAAGAAAGGATAAAACTTTTGTTTACGAGGATTATGTCTATTGTATGTCATTGTGCAAATAGAGATGGAAAATAGAATGAATCCTTGTTTATTCCGCAGTATTGATCTTCCCTGATCCATATTTTATGTATATATTGTGCGGCTCCGTAAGTTCTCTTATATTGAGCATTTCCGATTAGATTAATCATGGGTTTTCTTGTGGTTAATTTAATTGAGTATTATTTGGATTCAAAATCATATTCGTATGTGATTTGTCATGTCCAAAGAAATCCTTCTTTTCTCTTGAAAGTAAGGTCGCTCTTGTTGTTCTTTCGGGAATTGAATTTTATGGGGAGAGATCTTAATTGAACTTGTGCTTAATTGCCAAATCTTTATGGGGAGTGCGGCTGTGGAATATTATAGGGGTTATCTTGCATCTTTATAAACTCCTTGATGAAAGCATTTAGCTTCGGCTATATGATTGTGTTTATGGGTGAAAACTATTCCTGCCGAATTTGGTAAATTGGGATGTGTGGATGAGGAATGAATCTAAACCCTAAACAAATGCATTGCACGGGAGTGCTTTGTGATTCAAGAAATCAATCTGTACAATTCTGGCCTAAACCAAGAAATGGCCGTTCCAGACTTGATTCGGTCACAAAGTGAAGGAGATGGGGTTGATCTTAAGGAGGGAAGCGAAGAAGGTGTTGAGATTGTGAAGGTGTTGGCTATGTATGACTTGTATCAGAAAGCTGAACTGGCTTGCAGAATGTAAGCTATCAGTTCCGGTGTTTGAATACGTTTGTATCAACACTTGCTTCTGTTGTCTTGTACTGTTTGAAAATAGGTAGGAGAACCTATTTATACAAGTCATTGAGCCTAACCCACGTCTCTCATGGGAAGTGGAGAAAGTGGAGTGATGGAGTAGTGGAGTTGCGTGTGTTAGTGTAACACGATCAGTCTTGCCCATTTCTCCCATCATCACTATCCGTCCATGACTTCCTGACACGTTCTTGTGATGGCGCGTTGTGCGCCGCATGCTGTAAACCGCCAGACCAATACCCCAGTATGTATCCCCCAGTTTGTGACATGATTGATGTCTCGAGTGTGTGGATCGTGGGACCCACATAAGGTAGCATGTAATGCTAGGTTAAATAGCTAAGTTATTTGGAATTTGATACTTGTAAAATATCACGTGAATTCTATGCATGTAATGCATCTTATATATTCAGCATGTATGAAGCATCGTTGTTTTAAGGCTTAATGGAGTAAGTCACGATTAAGCGTCTTAAAATAGATGCATGTCTAGCCATCTTCAAGTGATCGTTTGGGGCTGTACAGGTAAGTACTGACTTGACCGATCACTTGGTGTGGTAGAGTGGCGGATGGTAATCACCACAACACCTCATTGACCAGTTAACTCCTGACCAGGGTTGTATAACCGAGCATGTGAAGTTGAACGGACGAGATGATCTTTGAGACACTCATCTGCGACCGTTAGTGGAATTAGGGTTTATGAAGAGGTGCGCAAGCATCACTCTTCAGCTTGGTCGAAACCAAGCTTGGGACGCAATTTTGGCCGGGCCGATCGTGCATGTGTGTAGACGGCATGCCGGTGTAGGCGCCCATACCTCATTGTCTCGTGAAAGTGTGATCTAAGCCACTCTATTGGTCTGGCGAAGTTGAGTTGTTGAGATCAATTTGCGACAGAAATCCGTTGCCGCAAAAGCCGCGCGTCATGCCAATTTAGGGGGCGCGTTTCGAGGCGACCAAGTTTAGTCGTTCTTGGTCGATTAGTCTGGTATACAGACGGCGGGCCGGTGTACACGTCCATACCTTAATACCCCATAGAAACGTGATCTGAGACACTCAATTTGTCCGGCAAAGTTGAGTGGTCGAGATTAGTTTGCAATTGGGAGGTGTGATCACACCTAGTTTGAGAGTGTGAATCGAGACGACCAGGCATGATATGCCCTGGCCGATCGGGTGTGGAGATATGTGGGCCCACAGTGATCATGATGATACTCACTGGACCTGCTTAATCGACTCCTAGACCCTTCGTTCAATCAGGTGAAAATGGACACTCGTGATCGAAAACCCTAATTAGTGTTTTGCCAGTCGTGCGTCATGCCTTGTTTGGGCGCAGGAATTGGGACGACCATCCATGTTTGGTCCTGACCGATCGGTAATGTATGTAGGCGGGCCCATGGTGTTTGTGTTGACATGCTCTGGCCCTTTGAATCTACATCTACACCCTCCATCTATGCCTGCGAAGATGGATGGTTGAGACTGATTTGCGACACATGTAATGTGCTGCAAACCCTAATTTAGGTTTTCTCGTCCACACTGCTTTGGCTGGACGAATTGGCAAGCCATGCTACCCTTTTGGGGAGGCCGACCATGCGGGGTCCGCATTGGTCCGGTGTTGAACATTTCAATACCTGCTTGAGGGTTATGGATTCGATCTAAGTTATCCAATCATGCTGGTGAAGTTGGATGGTCGTGATTGTTTCTGAGACTGATACGGAGAGTCCAGATGCTCGATCGGGATAGTATACAATTCCGAGAGTTATAGCCTGTATGGGTATTTCGTACGTGCCTCCTTATTTAATGCTTGGAGATTCGTGTTGCTCTGCTGAGAGCAACACTCAGTCGTCATGCCACACCAATAATGATAAGAGTGAAGCAGTACAGGAAATACAAGGTTGGTCATGCATTAATTGGTAATGTTATAAGTTTATAGTGAAGAAGTATTCTCCACTTTATCAGTGGCTTTATACTTTGGGCGTGCGATCGAGACGACCAGGCATGATATGCCTTGGCCGATCGGGTGTGGAGATATGTGGGCAGACAATGATCGTGTTGATACTCACTGGACCTGCTTAATCGACTCTAGACCCTTCGTTCGATCAGGTGAAAATGGACGCTCGTGATCGAAAACCCTAATTAGGGTTTTGCCATCCGTGCGTCATGCCTTGTTTGGGCGCACGAATTGGGACGACCATCCATGTTTGGTCCTGACCGATCGGTTATGTATGTAGGCGGGCCACGATGTTTGTGTTAACATGCTCTGGCCCTTTGAATCTACATCTACACCCTCCATTTATGCCTGCGAAGATGGATGGTTGAGACTGATTTGCGACATATGTAATGTGCTGCAAACCCTAATTTAGGGTTTCTCGTCCACGCTGCTTTGGATGGACAAATTGGCAAGCCATGCTACCCTTTTGGGGAGGCTGACCATGCGGGATCCGCATTGGTCCGGCGTTGAACATTCCAATACCTTATTGAGGGTTATGGATTCGATCTAGGCCATCCAATCATGCTGGTGAAGTTGGATGGTCGTGATTGTTTCTGAGACTGATACGGACAGTCCAGATGCTCGATCGGGCTAGTATAACACTCCGAGAGTTATAGCATGTACGGGTATTTCGTACGTGCCTCCTTATTTAATGCTTGGAGATTCGTGTTGCTCTGCTGAGAGCAACACTCAGTCGTCATGCCGCACCAATAATGATAAGAGTGAAGCAGTTTAGGAAATACAAGGTTGGTCATGCATTAATTGGTAATGCTATAAGTTTATAGTGAATAAGTATTCTCCACTTTATCAGTGGCTTTATCCTTTGCAGGATGTCAGCGCATTAATCTTGGTTCTACAATTTTACCCCTGAACTAAAATCCACCATCAACAGCTTGCATCTAAAAAGTTGATATGTGCTTGCTTTTGGTCATGAAATGTCTTTATGGAAATTTCATTAGGATCCCACTAGTTTTCGTACCTTTGCTAGTTTTATTGAAAAAAAGGGGGAGAATTAATGTGTAGTTCACACTACAGATACATATGATTTTCGGATCATCATGTAAGGGGGAGTGGTTTCCATGTGAGATGGAGTATCGACTAAGAGGGAGTGATACATATCACCATAGTATTGTTGTCGAAGTTGTGATGAAATTGAATATTGATGCTGTGTAATAATATTATGATACTGTGTAACAATGATTGAGAATTCTTGTTTTCTCATTGTTATGGCTACGGATTTTCAACAACGATGATGCTAAACTTACAACATTTGGAATCATTGGAGTACTTGGAAGTGACGAAGATTTTGAGTAATGTTGAAGAACCAAGAAGATCAGGCATGTGGAAGAGAAGCTACAAAAGTTTATTTATCTATTTTTGTATTCCATATGTATCTTTATAAACTCCTTGATGAATACACTAAGTTTCGACTATGTGAAATCATCGAAACAAAGTTGATATGTTCTCTTTTAGTCATGGAGTATCTCTATGAGAATTTCATTAGAATCCCACTAGTTTTTGTACCTTTGCCAATTTATATTGACAAAAAAGGGGAGAGTTAATGTGTATTTCACACTACAAATACATATGGTTTACGAATCATTATGTAAGGGGGAGTTGTTTTCATGTGAGATGATGTATTGACTAAGGGGGAGTGATACATATCACCATAGTATTATTTTCAAAGTTGTGATACAATTGAACTTTGATGTTGTGTAATAATACTATGACACTGTATAACAATGACTGAGAGTTAATGTTTTCTCATTGTTATAGCTACGGATCTTCAACAACTATGATACTAAGTTGAACATAGAATCACTGGAGTACTTGGAAGTGACGAAGATTTCGAGTAATGTTGAAGAAGCAACGAAATCAAGCATTTGGATTGAGAGCTACAAAGTTTATTCATTTTGTATTCCATATGTATTGATAGTTTTGTCATTAAAATTGACAAAGGGGGAGATTGTTAGAGCACTGCTCGGTCGAACTCGCATGCGTTGCTATCTCAAGCATGTTTGTCAATGTTAGTGATCAAAACTATAAGTCTTGATTTCTAGTCTACAATTAGCTAAGTCTCGGACTAGGATAGAAAGTGTAGTTGTGCCCAAGACTCAATGGCGATCATCATACAAAGACGAAGAACTACTCAAGGAACTGGTGGAACTTAATCGACTAAAAGGTATGTGGAGACTTGAACTTATCTATCACTCAAAAGTCTATTTACTCTATCTCCTATCTTGAGACAAAAGTCATTTTTCTATATAGACTATGATTATACACATTTGCTATTTAGAGCCGAGTTTATCTCGCTTATCTATTTCTCGAAATATGTGTTGGTAAGCTTTCGCTTTGGCCAAGTTCATATTTACTAGTGACGAAGGTCATGACAAGTTTCAATCACTTGAAAATGGCTTTGACGAATAATGGTTTGTGAATAACAACTATATAACGTCCTCTAAGAATGTTTCAATGATTGAAATGAGAGTTTAGATTACATAACCATGGAAGGATATAAACATTGTACAATAACACATATGTGTGCAAGTCCTTATTTTTTGAACCAAAGTGTGCGTACTTTGATGGTCAGGAAAACCGGAACTAGAGTCCGCGTACTGTCGGAAGTTCTCATCCCGAGAAATTCTGCTGGAGTTTGTAAACTAAAAGCAAACTTATTCCGGGTACTTAAGTCTGTGTACCAGTTCGCGTACTTAAGTTGGTTATTTTCTAAAAACGATTATTTGTGAACTTAAACTTATATAAACTAGGGCATGCACAATTGCAAACTGTGGCTATAAAGTTCATGAATCGATTCGAGTGAATCAAATCGTTTTTGTTTCAATTGTGTCTATTATAAAGATCTAAGAAATTGAACAACTCTCTAACTAGTTCATTTGAGTCATTTGAACTAGTTATGGTAAAGAAGAATATGGCTGATATGAAAGTGCTCATATGGCTAACCATTTGGTTAACTACTGTTGAACCAACTAAATGTACATGTTTGGGTACGGTTACACAAACCTAAAAACCTGCATTTCATTTGTGGTAACAAGCTATGTTTTCGATCTAACGGTTGAAAGATATTAGCTTGAATCTAATCAGGTTTTCATCTAACGGTGAATATTGAATGCTTTGTTACTAAGCTAACATTGATTGCAAACCCTGATTTGAAAGACTATATAAGGGAGAACTCTAGCAACTGGGAAACCTAATCCCCACACCTCTTGTGTGATACTAGTTGTATAATCTAGAGTCGATTCTCCTTTAACCTTAGGTTTCTACCGAGACCCTGTAGGTTAACGATTTGAAGACTTCATTGGGATTGTGAAGTCAGACCGATACTACTTTCTTGTAGTTGTGTGATCTGATCTTGCTGTTTCCATCGTACTAAGTACAATCGTAAAGATTGGCTTGAGATTGATTTCTCCGATAGGCAAGATATAAAAGAAGTCACAAACATCTACGTCTCATTATTTGTGATTCTGCAATATGTTCTATCGCTAGTCGATTAAGATTATTGTGAGGTGATTGGTAATACTAGGCTGTTCTTCAGGAATATAAGTCCGGGTTACCAATTGGTTCCTGTTCACCTTGATTTATCAAAAGACGGAACAAAACTCGTTGGTATTTCTGTGGGACACAAATTTATCTATTACCGTAGACTTTTCTGTGTGATACAAATTTCTTTATTAAAGTCTTCGACTTTGGGTCGTAGAAACTCTTAGTTGTGGGTGAGATCAGCTAAGGGAATCAAGTGCGTAGTACCCTGTTGGGATCAGAGACGTAAGGAGCGCAACTGTACCTTGGATCAGTGTGAAATTGATTGGGTTTCAACTACAGTCCAGACCGAAGTTAGTTTGTAGTAGGCTAGTGTCTGTAGCGGCTTAATACAGTGTGTGTTCAATCTGGACTAGGTCCCGGGGTTTTTCTGCATTTGCAGTTTCCTAGTTAACAAAACTTCTGGTGTCTGTGTTATTTCTTTTCCGCATTATATTTTGTTATATAATTGAAATCCAACCTTTGGTTGTTGATTGAAATTGATTGATCCTTGAACATTGGTCTTTGGTACTGTTCAAGTGATTTCTCTTGTATTCAATTAGACTCGCAGATTTCTATTTTCTTGAGTAAGTATTAAATCGAGAAAGTGAGATATAGCTCTTGATATACTTTTATTAAGATTGAGTCTGACTGTCTAGTTGATTCTCTTAAAAGTATATTGGAGTTAGTCCATACAAATTTCTAATCGAAATATTGGGTGTGGTTGTTGTACCCCCGCTTTTTCAGAAACTATCTTAGCAGAGATTACCACTTCTTTTATGCTGGAATACCATTAGCTACGTCATGGCTAGGGTCCATTTTGAGAAACTCTTTAGACAGAGGAAGACTAATGGTACATCAACATCTAAGGGGCCATGTATTGATTCTAGACTCTAAAAAGTTGGAGATATTGGATATTGTTTCGACTTCAAGGCAAGGAAATATAAAAGATAAAAGCGAAGCATAATAAGAAAGACTTTGCCAGCAGAATGGGACAACAATCACAATGCTTGATAATAAACCACCTTGTATTTTGGAAATTTGAAATATAAGTATGATTCTTATTATTTTTTATTATGGTTCTATAAATATTTGAAATTCTAGTTCTAATGATGTATCACCGATAAAATCCAATATAATCTTTTTTATAGGTGTATCGGACCAGACTGATATGATACCGATATGCGATATTAACTACCTTGCTTTGGACCATCTGCTCGTATCATGAATGCTTGATAAAGGACTTTGATATCGTCGATTCACTTGTGAACTAAACCTCTTGTATGATACATGAACCTAGTGCAATACCATCTTTATTTCCGTGAGTTATAAAAACACCATGTTAGAGCACTGCTCGGTCGAACTCGCATGCGTTGCTATCTCAAGCATGTTTGTCAATGTTAGTGATCAAAACTATAAGTCTTGATTTCTAGTCTACTATAGCTAAGTCTTGGACTAGGATAGAAAGTGTAGTTCAGCTCAAGAACTCTATGTCGATCATCATATAAGACGAAGAGCTACTCAAGGAACTGGTGAAACTTCATCGACTAAAAGGTATGTGGAGACTTGAACTTATCTATCACTCAAAAGTATATCTACTTTATCTCATATCTTGAGATAAAATTCGTTTTGTTATATAGACTTTGATTATACACATTTTTTATTTCGAGCCGAGTTTATCTCGCTTACCTGTTTCTCGAAATATGTATTGGTAAGCTTTTTATTTGGCCAAGTTCATTTTTACGTAGTGAAGAAAGTCATGTTATATTTCAATTACTTGAAAATGGCTTTGACGAAAAATGGTTTGTGAATAACAACTATATAACGTCCTCTAAGAATGTTTCAATGATTGAAATGAGAGTTTAGATTATATAACCATTGTTGGATATAAGTATTGTATGGAAACACATACATGTATAAGTCCTTATTCCTTGAACCAAAGTATGCTTACTTTTCTACTTAGGAAAACCGAAACAAAAGTCTGCAAACCCAGTCCGCGTACTGACGGAGGTTCTCTTCCCAAGAAAATCTGCCGGAGTTTGTAAAATTGTTACAAGCTTATTCCGGGTACCAAGTACGCGTACTTAGGTTGGTTATATCTAAAAACGATTATTCGTGAACTTATACTTATAAGGAATGCAAGTTTGCAAACCGTGGATATAAAGTTCATGAATAGATTCAAGTGAATCAAATCGTTTTTGCTTCGACTGTGTCTTGTATACTTCTATGATCTAAGCAATTGAATAACTCTCTAACTAGTTCATTTGAGTCATTTGAACTAGTTATGGTGAAGAAGAATATGGTTAATATGAAAGTGCTCATATGGCTAACCATTTGGTTAACTATTGTTGAACCAACTGTAGATGGGTAAAAACTAGTTGTTGGTTTTTAAGGAATTGAGAGACGACAGTGCGGAGAAACTCCTTGAACCGAGCGAACTGTCTAACCTCACACAGATGTACTGCAAGAGGAGTGCTTTGAATTCAAGAGATCAATCTGTAGGACTCCGGCCTAAACCAAGACAATGGCCGTTCCAGAGTCAATTCGGTCACAAGAGAGGATGAGTCGATCTGTAGGAGGGAAGCTGAGAAATGTGTGAGATTAATGGTGATCGAAATTGTAGGTGTGTTGTGTATTCTGCGTGAATAAATAAGATAAGCTCTGATTGATAGAATTTTCTCTGCTGAGAGTAATTGTTTCAGACGATGAGTTCGTGTGCTCTTGTCTTTACGAAAATTGTCTGTTTTTTCAATCATGATTCAGAGACTTATTTATATTACTATAATTATAAAACACCTTGATCCCATGAAGTGTGACAGTTGTTGGAGTCAAAGAGTGGGGAAGTAGAAATCGTGTTAAAACCAGTTGCTCATCGTGCAGAGACTTGGTTGATTTTCCATCCACTACTTTGCTAACTCCTCCAACTGATTGCACGACTTGCTCACATTCTCATCGTGTGTATGAACACACGTGTCGTAGACCGCCAGACCAAAATCCTAGTTAATATCCCCCCATGTAACATGATTGATGTCTCGTGATTGTGGGTCTGCAAGTAAGACGTGTATTTAGTTAGTCAGTTGTTTACTTCATGGGACGATGAGTCCTTGTATTGCTGAGTCGAACGTGATTCGAAAATGTTCTAAGACTCATGAATCGAACATGTCTGTTGAGACAAAGGTATAATTCTCGAGTAAATGTTGATAGTTAAGGTGAGCAAATATTGCTCATTCGATGGATTGTTGAATATTGATAGTTGAACCAATATTCCTTAGTCTGAACAAATATTGCTCATTTGAGCAAATATTGCTCGTTTGATGAATTATTGGTAACAAAACCAAATAAAATATTAATTCAGAATACTGACAACTGAAATGAGTATAATTAATTAAAATGTTGATCACAGGATCAACGTAAAATTATTAGTGTTTGAATCTGCTTAGAATTATGAACCTTGGATTCGAAAACCCTAATTTTGATAAATTGCTGATTTATTGATGATCAACACGGAGTGAAGGAGGGACCGACTACATGGGATGATTAGTCGACCATGTAACGCCCAGATGCTCGAGTGAGCAAAATACCAAAGTCTCTTGAAGACCAGTTGGTGAAAAGATGATCAAATGATGGTTTAATCATTTATTGAAATAATGCTTGTCTGAACCTTAGGTGATAAAACCTAATAAATTATGAAGAGATGAAGGACCGACCAAGGGGTCATGAAACCGGCCCTGGTTGGTCACGGGATCGACTGACAATCGTTTTATGAAATTCCAAATTGTTTGGAAGAGTTTGAACCTAATGTGAACAAATTAGGTCAAACGATCAAAAATTATGGGACCGGCCTCTTGCAATCCAAAAGATCCAACCTTGGTCGGTCAAGGTAATATGCTAATGTCACCAAAGTGTTCGTGTCTCAGTCTTGAGAATTTTGATTTTTTCTGGCGTGCATTTGCACATTCATTTGAGAAAATATGAAGAATTCAGGGTTTTGCTGAAACTGAGGAATTTCCATGAGATGATGGAAATAATAATAAAATAAGGGATTACAAGGTGTGAGACCGACCACGGCTAGGGCATGGCCGGCCGGCTAGCAATCCCGGTCCCGTGACACCTTTCCCAATTTTATGTAATTTCCTTGATGTGAAGGAAATACCATCAAATTGAGGAGTTTCATAAGGTTAAGGAATTTCCATGAGATTGATGGAAATAATAATAATAAAATAAGAAATCATTAAGTGTGGTGGCTATGGCCAAGGCATGGTCGGACAGCCAATAAGCCCGGTCCCATAGCACTTTTCCTAATTTTGTATTATTTTTCATGATTTTAGGGAAATACCATGAAATGAAGGAGTTTGTTGAAATAAAGGAGTTTTCCTTAAAGTGAATGAGTTTCCATGAGATGAAGGAAACAATGATAATTAATAATAAAATAAGGGATGTGTGAGGCCGGCCACAACTAGGGCATGGTTGGCCGGCTAGGGCCCGGTCCCGTGAATCTTCCCTAATTTTATATCTTTTCCTTGATGTGAAGGAAATATCATGAAACCAAGGAATTTCATGGGGATGAAGGAAATAATAAGGAATGCAAGGTGTGGGACCGGCCACAACTAGGGCATGACGAGCCGGCTAGTGAGCTTGGTCCCGCGACACCTTTCCTAATTTTTTATTATTTCCTTGATATGGAGGAAACACCATGAAACTGAGGAGTTTCCTTAAAATGAAGGATTTTCATGAGATCAAGGAAAAATAATAAAAATATAATAATAGAAAATCAGGCGTGGGACTGACCACAACGTGATTGGCCGGCCGGTGGGTCCAGTCCCCTAGCGCCTTAGCTAATATTTTATTATTATTATTATTATTATTCCTATTTTGCATAGGTTCATCGTTCCTTCGTATTTTGGAATGCTCGTTCGTGCATTCAGGTGCTCGTTAATGCATTATTGCTGAGTACACTTGCACCATTTTGGTCGGGACTTACTCGATAGCGGCTCAGATGTCTGTACGTTGAATATTTATCACTAACCCATGGAATTCTGCTGGGAAGAACCACGAATTGAAGTAATGAAATATTATGAAAAACGTATAATATTTCCGAATATTCAGTTAATGAATTTAAGGATTAAAGATAATCAATTGATGACTCTATACTAGCAGGCATGTTGTCTAGGAGCATTAATTATATGAGATTAGAGTAATATGAGCTTGTTGAAGCGTCATTTTTTTTACATAGTCAGGGAAAACATTGTTACATCCTGAAGACGTTATTGCTCTATACTAGCAGGCAGGCTGTCTAGGAGCCGTCTAATCTTTCGATTCTATATAGAAATATTTACTGAAATTTCTCAGTATTTATGAGATATGTCGTTGCCTCAGTTGAGAGATTACACATCTACATATATATTCTGAGAGACAGTATTCTCAGTCAGAGATTCTTGCGGCATGAGCGTTCATGCTTTGATGAGAGACATGAGTCTCAATACTCATCTGATTGCTGGATCAGGAGCATGTACAATTATGGTTTTACGATTTTAGCCTTTGTCGAAAATCCACCATCTACATTAAGTCCCCTGCTTAGTGAGGGACAGTCATGTTCCTCAGTCAGCACTGGATGGTGATTTTCCAGTTATGAACGAAATAAGTGATTGAACTTAGTCGTAAGATAAGATGTTATCGGATTTTCGATTGTACGAGCGAACCATGGCTTGAACGAAGATCCCAGTGTCATGATAGAGCATTGTCTAACGAGCGTAAATTGGTGTAGCACCGCTTTTTTTTTTTTTTTTTATTTCTTTTTCAGAAGTTGGTAACTTGTTCATGGGTTGTTCATGTTAAAATTATATATACATATGCATGTATAGACGTGAGTTTTGTAAAAACCCTTGTTTTAGGAACAAACGTTCCTTCGATCGTTAGTTTAAGAAACTAGCAATAATTCCTAATGTAGGAGAGATTTTTTTAAATATGTGAGATTTTAATAAACTCTCATTTCATAGGTGGATGCTTGTACGAGAGAAAAAGTTTTTTATTTTAATAGACGTGCGTCTGTTAGTAAAAAATTTGTCTATGAGCTTTCATGAAAAATTTATTTTCGATATGTAAGCTTTCACAAATTTCTGAAAATATACTCTCGAGGGAGCAAATATATATATATATATATGTTTTTCAAATTTACGTGAGTTTCACGTTAAAACGTATTTTTTGTAAAATCAATGTTTTGATTTTGAACAAACGTTGAAAGTAGACAATTATACATGGTGAAATAATGTTTGTATGTGAGTTTTCACAATTATAGAATGGACGTCTGTCCAATTTTTGAAAAACCAGTGGATGTTAAAATTCATGTGGGTTGTTCATGGTTTTATGAAAATCAAGTCATGATTTTGAATAATGAATTTTGCTCGTCTTTGCAGGTTTGAAGGAACGAGCAAGTTTTCGAAATTCTGACGTTATAATCACTACAGCTAGTGAAATTGTAAATAGGTAAGAGTTGGATTGTTACCATTTTGTTACGCGTTTGTTATTGGTATATCCATGACTCCATGTCTTTCGCCTCAGATAGTGGTGACTTCTGGTTACAACCACTCTTTTGGCTCTTCCGAGGAACGCTCTATGAAGTCAAAGATGAAGACTTCTGAGATGCTCATAGCAAGGTGAATCAACCTTTCAGAGACGTTGGAAGGCTGACACATTGTATGTCTCTCGATCATCTGGGAGTCGTCCGTGCTAATATATATGCTTTATTGGTATTAGCAGATGCGGAGGGAAAGCAAGGACGTGATGAAATATCACAGAAGAAAAGAGCTGAAGATGAAAAGTTCATATCTCATCAGCAGAAGCACCGCCGACTTCAGAAAGTGAGATTATCGGCTGAATATGAAGTTCGGCTTCGCGTTGATGGTGTAGCTCCTAATTCAGATGTTGATGAATGAAGAATTTCGTCATAATTCGTCATCAGAAAATTCCGAAGTTAGGTCTTCTAGCAAAAATGTTGTAGAATCTTCGTCCGAGATTTCGCTAGATACCCATGTTTCGTCATCCTCAGAAAATTTCCAAGCTTTAGCAAAGAAGCGTTTCGGCTTTCGAGCACGTTTAAGGGCCTAAATCGACGAAACAGTAAACTTTCAGGAGACTTTCAGAAAATTTTCAGCTGGCATGTAGTCCAATGTTTCAGCCATATCTCTTTGCCCGTTTATCCAATTGTTGTGAATTTTGGATATATTATAGAGGACATCCATACAAAGAAAATGGTATATGACTCATCCCTATATTCTTCACTAGTTTCTCCCAGCTCGCTGATTTTTGCGAGATAATGTAAAATCATCTCAGACGAGCTTGTTGTAAAACACTCCTGTTGTGTCTTTAGACCATTCGCTTATGTCTTGAACGGTTGGTGAAGGATTTTAATGTCATTGAAGCATTTGAGATCAGGACCCGTGATTGATACATGATCAAGGTGCTTGCAGTGCCATCTTGTTTCTGTCAGTCGTAGAAACATCACTTCTGAAACCTTGGTCACGGGACCTTAACTGAAGTTGTTCTCAAGAGGGGATGATGTAATGACCATGGTTGTATGTCTTGGTTGTAGAATTTGTTTTATGATGAATGATTAGCGTAGGTGAACTTGGTGCCAGTCACGAGTCTTAGACTGTGAACTAATCGTCATGATCAGTGGACCGTCAGTCCCCAGTATTTTGTTAAATCTCTCCCTTTCTTTTTCCCTTCTTCTGGCAAGACCTAGATAGAGGACCCAGGTACAAAAACTTGATGTAAACTCCTAGGTGGTCGAAGTAGGAGGTACCTTGATGAAGGACTTAGCGAAAAGACCTGGTGGACATCGATCGACTATAGAGGTTATGAATCTCGTCCATGAATTTCTGTTTGCATGTTGTATGCTCTGGAGGCTGTATGAACCTTATACGTCGTCGGAATTCGGTGCCTGACCCCAAATTTTGAAGCTAAGAGACCGAGTTATCATAATATGAGAAAAGAATCACCCAATTTGGAGTTGTCTAGGTCAGCCAACTAAGCGTGCACATTTGTAACTTGTAATCACGTGCAAGTTTTCAGATTCCATGAACTTGAGTGTGGAGGCCATATCTTTCAGATCGTATGTCCGATTGATGGGCCCTTTTGGTATATTGTAGAAGATACATAGACGAACATATTTCGTTGAGGAAGTATTGTCCCATTCCTCACTCATTGGTACATTTTTGTAAACCCATGGGCTGAAGTATATTGTATCTCATTTGTAGAGGTGATGAGAACATCTTGTAGAAGACTTGGGATTGTGCCTTCCTATTGTGCAAGCTTCAGAAAGACTTTCATGTGAACATATTTCATGTCTACACACCTTGATATGAATCATTATTGCTTGGAGAAGTCCGATCCATCGAGTAACACTTCAGAGAACGGATAGTTGATGAAGCTGGTCATGAGGATGTTGCCCCTGAGACCGTCGTTGATGCTGGATCACGATAGAATTTTCTCCAGAAATGCTTGTTGATGTCGATACTATGGTCGGAGTTGCTCTAGAGACCGAAAAGGCTAGATCCATGATTATCGACATAGTATTTACTCCTTCATCCAGTGAGCCTTTACATTCACGAACTAATTGATGAGTTGAGCGTCCCTAAGATGAGGGTTTAGGGATTAACCCAAATTCTCCCGAACCCTTGATGTGAAGTTCCTTGTCATAGAATCGATGTTGTTGCGGTAGATAGCAGTGGCAGTTTCCACTCTGGATGTGATCGGTGAAGAGAGGAAGTTCCTCAGTCGTGCAGGGGCTTGTGATGTAGAGAGACACGTTGATGAAGTTTCATGGAATCACATCAGGTTTCCATAAATTGTTATGTGGATAACATTTATTGAAATAGAATTGATTTCTCCAATAATATCAAGTCCCCGGTGTATGTTGAAGGAGTTTGTACCATCCATGGATGAATGATGTTGCATCTGCTTCAGAAGTCTTATCATGGGATAAATTCAGTTACACTTTGATCGTGTTGGTGTTAAATCAGTGTGTCATCTTCGAGATATTTGTGCTGAAGCTAGAGGCGCCATTATAGAATGTGTACTCTTTGATTGGGAGTACAATTTGAAGGCTTCTTAGATGCTTGAGCGTTGAATCGTCATATCCCTTAAGATCTTAGGTTTGATCATCTCGGCCCTGAGTATCTTCTGTTGATTCAACGCTCCTTTCGTTGCAGTACTGGGATTCAACACTTGTGCAGACACTAGAGCTTTTTGATTTTGTGGCACACATGAACACTCTTGCAAGGCTACATCCAAAGTGTTCTTTGTCAGGCTTGGACATCATTTCAGTAATGAATGTCTCAGTGTTCGATTGAAATGTCAGATTCAACCACTTGGTAAAATACTAATGCGGTAAAGCTACCATTCTTCTTGCAATAGCAGAGTTGCTAGCATATTAAGTCCCCATGCTAGGATAGCATGTGAGGAAATAAATGACATAGACATGGGAGGAATGAGACTTGCCTGAGTGCGAAACCTCTTGATGAATGTCTATGCATCTTTGCAGGTTCTTGTTTCAACCTCGTCAAAGTTCGAAATTCCTCTAAGTGCTCTGATGACGGAATACCCGCCAAATCTTCTGGATTAGAATTTTCTTCATTGGAGAGATGTGCAACCAAAGGTGCTTTGTCAGTAGCCATCTTTTCAGCATGAATCCGCGCTCGTCTGAAGAACATGTCATATCCTGGATCTTCCTGATTATGTGTGAAACTTGAATTCTGCCTAGGTTGAACTTATGTTGATATAGCCATAAGTATTTTCGAGCGTTCCTTCAAGGTCTCTGATTGAGATAGATCACAAGTAGCTTCTTGTCAAGTGATACTTGCGGCTCTGAGGGTTTTCAGTGAAATGATGTTGATGGTGGTGTCAGCATCGATCAACATTCTTCCGAATTTATTATGGTCTGTGGTAAGCAGTCCTCAGTCGTGCATCTCCTTGTATGTGGATGAAGGTTCAAGGAATATTTCCTGGATGGACAGACGACGTCTGACACAATGTAATTCGGTGTTGTGTACATGTCTTTCTGTTGATGGTGGATTTCGTTCAAGGCTAAAATTGTAAAAGCCAAATTAATGCGCTGACATCCTGCAGAGGATAAAGTTATCTGATAAGTGATGAGTACCTCTTCACTTTACCTAGAATGGAGCATGTGGCAACAATCCCAGTATTCTGTGAATTAAATACACAAAATTCATCCAGGATGGAGCATGTAGCAACAATCCCAAAAAACCCTGTGAATTTTTAGCATTATTTATAATGCATGATTAGCCTTGTATTTCCTGTGATGTTCTCATAGAAATCTCATTATTGGTATGGCATGACGACTGAGTATTGCTCTCAGCAGAGTAACGCAAATCTCCAAGTACCAATAGTGAGGCATGCACGAGATACCCGTACATGCTACATCTCTCGGTGTGTTATACTAGCCCGATTGAGCATATATCTCTCAGTGTGTGATACTAGCCCGATTGAGATCTCTCGGTGTGTTATACTAGCCCGATTGAGCATATCTACACTTCCCGTATCAGTCTCAGAAACAATCACGACCACGCAAGTTGGTCGCATGATTTAACCATCCTAGACGATCCTCAGCAGGAGCAGGCTACCACCTTAATGACCACTAGCGGGCCCGTTTTTTCCCTGGTCGGTCGAATACATACCACGCCTCCCAAACAACCACCGAACGCCAGCCTAAAGTAGGATGGTTGGGCTGGTGTGGAGCAGCTATGAAAAGCTTGTACGCACAAGACTGCCAATGTCGGTCTCAAAACAGATCGTGGCCGTCCAACTTCGCCCGCATGGTTGGACGACATAGATCGTCCCATGACCGGTTGGACAAGCGTTGTCCTGGATACCGACGGGCCCCCTTTCTACTTACTTGACCGACCTTCTCACGACCTAGCCAGGGAGGAGCAAACGCTTGCTCGAAGTTCGGCCGGTGTGATGCTTTAAGGGTCACAGGAAAGTCCGCTAGTGTCTTAAATTGATCACGACCATCCAACTTCACCTGCATGATTGGATGGCTTATATCAAGCCTATGACTGTGGGACAGGTACACACATGATCACCATCGGCTCAATGTGGGCCCCACATGGTCGGCCTCCCCAAAGGAGGAGCATAACTTGCCAAGCCGTTAGGTTGAAGTCGTGTATACACGACCGATCCAAAACCCTAATTAGGATTTGCGGCATGTTACATGTGTCGCTAATAGATCGCGAGCGTCCATCTTCGCAAGCTAGGATGGAGGGTGTAGATGTAGACTTAAAAGGTCCCGAGCATGTAAACATGATCACCATGGGCCCATCTACACGCATGACCGATCGACCAAGGCCAACCATGGACGGACGTCTCGAAACGCGTGTCCGAAGTAGGCATGTCGCACGGTTTTCAACTCCTTTGTGGCATGGGATTTCTGTTGCAAATCAATCTCATCCGCTCCTCTTTGCCTGTCAAATTGAGTGGCTTAGATCACACTTTCATGGGACAGTGAGGTACAGGCGTGTACACCGGAAAGCCGTCTACAACGCATGCCCGGTTGGTCCTGCCTAAAAGACCTCCCATGCTTGGTTTCGACCAAGCTGAAGAGTGATGCTTGCGCACCTCTTTAAAACCCTAAAATTCCACAAATGGTCACATATGAGCGTCATAAGATCATCTTGTCCGTCCAACTATACCAGCTTGGTTAGGCAGCCCTGGCTAGGAGTTAAACGACTAAAGAAGCATCCCCATGATCTCCGTCCTCCACTCTTCCACATAGAGTGATCGGCCAAAGCAAGGCTCGCCCATGAAGCCTCCAAACGATCACTTGAAGATGGTTGGACGTGACGCTATTTTAAGACACTTGATCGTGACTTACTCCGTTAAGCCTTAAAATAGCGATGCTTCATACATGCTGAATATATTCGATGTATTACATGCATAGAATACATATGATATTTCATAAATATCGATTTCCCAAATAACTTAGTTATGTAACCTAGCACTGTATGCTACCTTTTGTGGGACCCACGATCCACAGAATCGAGACATCAAGCATGTCACAAACTGGGGTATTGGTCTGGCGGTTTACAGCGTGCAGCGCGCAACGCGCCATCACAAGAACGTGTCAGGAAGACATGGACGGTTAGTGATGATGGGAGAAGTGGGCATTGACCTGATCGTGTGACAATCACCAACATGACCCCACTACTCCATCACTCCACTTCCTACGAGACGAGGTTTTTGCTTTATGACTTATATAAATAGGTTCTCCTCCCTATTTCTACGACAGACAAGACAAAAACCAAGTGTTGATACAACGTATTCAAACACACAAAGCTTTGCTTACATTATTGCAAGCCAGTTTGGTATTCTGATACAAGTCAAAAACAACCAAAACCTTCACGATCTCAATACCTTCTTCGCTTCCCTCCCTAAGATCAACCCCATATCCTTCACTTTGTGACCGAAGCAATTCTGGAAAGGCCATTTCTTGGTTTAGGCCAGAATTGTACAGATTGATCTATCGAATCAAAAGCACTCCCGTGCAGTGCATTTGTTTAGGGTTTAGATTCATTTCTCATCCACACACCCCAAATTACCAAAACCAGTAGAGATAATTTTCACCCATAAACAATTGGCGACCACAGTGGGAGGTTAATCTCTCGGTTGTGAAATCAATTTCGGCAAAATCCAATTCGATTTTATCAATTTTCAGAAATGGTGGATCTTAGGTCTGGATCAGCAACCAATCTCGATGGAACCAGTACCGACAACACTCTCGACGTTGATATCCCGATTAGTGGTGTTATCGTGCAGCCTGTCGATACGATCAATGTATCTCGTGGAGTTATGTCCTCTACCACCAGTACCAGCGGAGCAGGAGGAGATATTCCTTTGGGAGTGACGCGTCATATCACCAGAGCCAGAACAGTTGCGAACCCCGGCATATCTTCGAGTCTAACGCCTCGAGCCGTCACCAGAGCAGCTGCCACTCCTCCGTCAGGATGAGGGACTGGAGGAGCCAGAGGAGGACAACCCCCTATTACCATGGTGGATTTGATGAAGAGACAAGAAGTTCTCGCTAGGGCACAAACGTACATGGCTACAACTCAGAAATATGTACTCACTTTTCTTAAGACATTAACTGATCGATTGCCACGAGAGCCACGACATCCCCTGGAGCCAACAAGGAACGCATTCAATGCACCCTGAGAAGGTACTTCAGCGGCGCGGGCCTACGTGGACGAAGAAGCTCGTGTTGCTCCTGAGCGTCAGAGAGAAAGGGACCAGCCATCCAACTTCATCACATGTGAAGACCTGGAGTGACTCCTCCGAAGCCGTGACAAAGGAAATCTGATGGATATACACCAGCATCAACCTCCGTACCCTCAAACGTGCAGGATATGCACACGAAGAGCATGGACCTGATCACAGCAACAATAAACGGCATACTCGATCTCCTCGTCAAGATGACATCAGATACGAGCGGTTTTACTGTCACAAAGATTTTTACAATGGGGACTGATCCTGGAAACGATCCTCCTCAAGTCAATAGTTTCACTATGAACCATAGGTCGGTGGATCAGGAAGCAGCTTCTTTAATAGAAAGTTTATGCGAACTTTTACACCTCTCAAAGAATCAGCGGGAGGAGACGTTTGCTGCAATACATGTCATACCTGGATCCAAGCCGGTCAAACAATCTCCGAGGCAATTCAGGCACGAGAAAAATGGACAGATCAGGTGCTGCGTGGATTCCAGAGAATTGAAAAAATGCTCCCCCAAAGACGATTTTCCTCTACCTAACATCGACATGTTGGTAGATGCCACCAGCGGACACGACATGTTCTCCTCAATGGATGGATGTAGCGGCTACAACCAGATAAGGATGTATGAGCATGATGCAAGTAAGACAACTTTTCAAACCCCTTTTGGAAATTTTTATTATACTGTAATGCCATTCGGTTTGAAGAATGTCGGTGCGACGTATCGACGCGCTGTGACGGCAATCTTCCATGATATGATGCATAAGCAAGTTGAAGACTACATGATTGATATAGTAGTCAAATCCAAGACTCAAGTTATCCTCACAATGCCACTGCCGCGAACCATGAAGGAGCTCCAAAACTTCATGAGCAAGGTGAACTCTTATACCTGGTAGCCCATCTCATTGCTTCATTCACCCCCTTGCTGAAGAAAGGAGCAAGTTTCGGGACTGCACTACAACAGGAAGCGTTTCAGAAGATTCAACGAATATTGTCATCTCCAAATCATCGTAAAAGGTTCGCCTATTATATCAGCCGGGACAAGAGCGAGCCTGGGACATCTTCATATATACTGCCGACACCTCAAGGGATCAGCCTCAAGAAGATAGCGATGTACGCATCATCTTGTCGAGGAAGAATCCGCAGCTTGGGCGAATCACTCTATCAGACTTAAGAGGAATGCTTCAGTGAAACAACAAACATCCGAATGATTATGTCAAGAGGTCCCGGATTCAGGCACTGGAGGGTCACGATCTGAATATGACTTAACAACAAGTGGTGTAATTGTGCATCAATAGGACGATACCTGTCAATCGTGCTTTGTCGAAGAACCTGGACTTTCAGACATCCGTGAAGCTGCTAAACACTCAGTTGCGACCTGCCGTACTAGAAAGAACAAGCCTGTCAGTAATGAAGATCCTCATGATGTTCGTGGAAGCATGCATCTCATCAACAGGCAATATAACCTTCGGCCTTTTGTAAGCAGTTTCGCTGAAGCAGCAAGAGGAAAACCACCGAGATGCAACATCCTTCGCGTCCAAAATCTCCAACTCCAACTCCAGTACCACATGCACGAATGCCACAATGATGAAACAACGTCCAAGATATTCCATGTCTGGCTCGAAGACAACAACATCAATAAGAAACGCTTTCAGAATTTCGTCTCCCGAAGTAGCTGCGTTACCAAAAGAGATTGCACCTGGGTCTTAAGAGATACATACAGATTCTCCATGTCAAGAGCTTCATCATTAGTTAAGTCATTCACATGAAGGAACTTCCCTACACCTCAAAGACACGATCCAAAGATGATATTGGCAAAGGAGTATGACCCGGGATGCTTAGCACTGCCCATCTCAAAGATGGTGAATTTAGAGAGATGCAAGCACGCTATCATTCCAAGATGTCCAAAGACGAGGATATACTCAAGAGAGAAGACGTATTTTCAAAGGCCAGTGATATTCCTAAACGTCTATGAAACACAACGCACACGTAAAGACGGTCTCATGAACCCAGCGTGGCAACATCTATCAAGTCAAAGGCTCAGTGATACTCATGGGCAGGGGACTGCCTCCCTCTTTTCATTCTGTGAGGCAACATCAAGGAAGCTGTTGGTTCCATCATTAAATTCTCCCTCTAATAATAAGACAAGATCTACCACTATATGAAGACTGCCAAGTTCGTGCCTGTGGCTATCACGCCTTTCCCTGCCAGTCTCTTCTGATCAAAGCCGCTGCTAAGAAACGTTGTTCGTCTGTTGATACCAGTGCCTGAGCTTCATTATAGCAATAACCACTACCGACAGAGAACAATATAAGTCATGCTTGGGGACTGAGGCTCAGCACGAGATTCCTTCGCCATCAGTCAAGGACTTCTTAAACACAAGAGATGGTCAATATAGAAGTATGTAAAGGGAAAACCAAACTGAAGAAGAAGCTGCTTCAACGCTTTCTCCAGGAGTCGCCTCCACGTTCGCTTCAGCCGCCTCCATGTTCGCTTCAGAAGCCTGCTTCAACGCTCTCCGGGACCTGCTCACTCCAGAAGCTGCTTCAACGCTCTATACAGGACCCACATTCACATTTGAGCACACAAGTTTAAACTTTTGAGCAAAGCAAGCACGCGGTGGGTCCCACGTTCGAGCGAAGCAGGCAACAAGGCTGGTGTTTGGTCAAGGCAGCAAGGCCGGTGTTTTGTCAAGATAGCAGGGTCGGTGTTTGGTCGAAGTAGCAAGGATGACACTCGAGCAAGCACATCAACCGTACGAGCAAAGCAGGAACAGGACAGGGCCGACGTTTGAAACATGTACACGATGGACCCGTGTTTGATCGAAGCATGCACAACTGCCCATGTTCGAAGCAAGCATGCTCACATCGGGTCCCACGTTCGACCGAAGCAGGCACGCAGTGGACCCACGTTTAACCGAAGCAGGCACAACAAGCCCACGTTCGATCAAGCAGGCGCATGATGAGTTCCACGGTTGAGCGAAGTAGGCGGGCCCATATGCCTATCAAAAAGGTGCAACAACGTGACGTTTAGTCGAAGCATTTACATGGTGGGGTCCACATTCGTCCAGGTTTACATGCACGGTTTTCTATGGGAAGAGGAGCATACAAGTTTTATTCCCTTCTTGGATCAAATACCCGAAGGAGGAAACTGTTCCCACCAAGGTCGTGGTCGCACCTGACGTACTCACAAGGATGATTGCCAACACGGCTGGCCAGAGTCCCTCCAGGTAAACTTCCTTTATCTTATCTTCTTACGTGCATACTGTCACCATCTCATGTCTACCTCACAATGATGTAACCATTGTGTGCTACGCAGGGGACTTAATGTTGATGGTGGATTTCGTTCAAGGCTAAAATTGTAAAAGCCAAATTAATACGCTGACATCCTGCAGAGGATAAAGTTATCTGATAAGTGATGAGTACCTCTTCACTTTACCTAGAATGGAGCATGTGGCAACAATCCCAGTATTCTGTGAATTAAATACACAAAATTCATCCAGGGTGGACCATGTAGCAACAATCCCAAAAAACCCTGTGAATTTTTAACATTATTTATAATGCATGATTAGCCTTGTATTTCCTGTGTTGTTCCCACAGAACTCTCATTATTGGTGTGGCATGAGGACTGAGTATTGCTCTCAGCAGAGTAACGCGAATCTCCAAGTACCAATAGTGAGGCATGCACGAGATACCCGTACATGCTACATCTCTCGGTGTGTTATACTATCCCGATTGAGCATATATCTCTCGGCGTGTTATACTAGCCCGATTGAGATCTCTCGGTGTGTTAGACTAGCCCGATTGAGCATATCTGGACTGCCCGTATCAGTCTCAGAGACAATCACGATCACGCAAGTTGGCCGCATGATTTAACCAACCTAGACGATCCTCAGCAGGAGCAGGATACCACCTTAATGACCACCAGCGGGCCCGTTTTTTCCCTGGTCGGTCGAATACATACCACGCCATCCAAACAACCACCGAACGCCAGCCTAAAATAGGATGGATGCGTTGGTGTGGAGCAACTTGGAAAAGCTTGTACGCACAAGATTGCCAATGTCGGTCTCAAAACATATCGCGACCGTCCAACTTCACCCGCATGGTTGGACGGCATAGATCGTCCCATGACCGGTTGGAAAAGCGTTGTCCTGCACATCGGAGGGCCCCCTTTATACTTACTTGACCGACCTTCTCACGACCTAGCCAGGGAGGAGAAAACGCTTGCTCGAAGTTCGGCCGACGTGATGCTTTAAGGGTCACAAGAAAGTCCACTAGTGTCTTAAATTGATCACGACCATCTAACTTTACCTGCATGATTGGATGGTTTAGATCAAGCCTATGACCGTGGGACAGGTACACACATGCTCACCATCGGCTCAATGTGGGCCCCACATGGTCGGCCTCCCAAAAGGAGGAGCATAGCTTGCCAAACCGTTAGGTTGAAATCATGTACACACGACCGATCCAAAACCCTAATTAGGGTTTGCGCCATGTTACATGTGTCGCTAATCGATCACGAGCGTCCATCTTCGCAAGCTTGGACGGAGGGTGTAGATGTAGACTTAAAAGGTCCCGAGCATGTCAACATGATCATCGTGGGACCATATACACGCATGACCAATCGACCAACGTCAACCATGGCCGGGCGTCTCGAAACGCGCGCCCGAAGTAGGCATATCGCGCGGTTTTTAACTCCTTTGCGGCATGGGATTTCTGTTGCAAATCAATCTCAGTCGCTCCTATTTGCCTGTCAAATTGAGTGGATTAGATCACACTTTCATGGGACAGTGAGGTACAAACATGTACACCGACAAGCCGTCTACACGCATGCCCGGTCGGTCCTGCCTAAAAAACCTCCCATGCTTCATTTCGACCAAGCTGAAGAGTGATGCTTGCGCACCTCTTTAAAACCCTAAAATTCCACCAACGGTTGCAGATGAGCGTCATAAGATAATCTCGTCCGTCCAACTCTACCAGCTTGGTTAGGCAGCCCTGGCTAGGAGTTAAACGACCAAAGAAGCATCCCCATGATCACCGTCCGCCACTCTTCCACATAGAGTGATCGGCCAAAGCAAGGCTCGCCCATGAAGCCTCCAAACGATCACTTGAAGATGGTTGGACGTGATGCTATTTTAAGACACTTGATCGTGACTTACTTCGTTAAGCCTTAAAATAGCGATGCTTCATATATGCTTAATATATTCGATGCATTACATGCATAGAATACACACGATATTTCATAAACATCGTTTTCCCAAATAACTTAGTTATTTAAACTAGCACCGTATGCTACCTTCTGTGGGTCCCACGATTCACACAATCGAGACATCAAGCATGTCACAAACTGGGGGATACTTATCGGGGTATTGGTATGGCGGTTTACAGCGTGTAGCGCGCAACGCGCCATCACAAGAACGTGTCAGGAAGACATGGACGGTTAGTGATGATAGGAGAAGTGGGATTTGACCTGATCGTGTGACAATCACCAGCACGACCCCACTACTCCATCACTCCACTTCCTACGAGACGAGGGTTGTGCTTTATGACTTGTATAAATAGGTTCTCCTCCCTATTTCCACGACAGACAAGACAGAAACCAAGTGTTGATACAATGTATTCAAACACACAGAGCTTTGCTTACATTATTGCAAGCCAGTTTGGTATTCTGATACAAGTCAAAAACAGCCAACACCTTCACGATCTCAATACCTTCTTCGCTTCCCTCCCTAAGATCAACCCCATCTCCTTCACTTTGTGACCGAAGCAAGTTTGGAACGGCTATTTCTTGGTTTAGGCCAGAATTATACAGATTGATCTCTCGAATAAAAATCACTCCCGTGCAGTGCATTTTTTTAGGGTTTAGATTCGTTTATCATCCACACACCCCAAATTACCAAAACCAGCAGAAATAGTTTTCACCCATAAATACTTTCCTTTGTGCCTTAGACAGAAAGAGCAATTTCACAGATATGCTCGATCAACGATTGAACTGCTTCTTTGACTGGTTGTTCAGAGTGTAAAGGTTCTGACTGGAGAGGATTCTTGTGTACTCCTTCTTTCCCCAGTTGAATCTATTAGGGATCAACCTTCTCTTTGAAGATGTGCTTAAAAATATTGCAGTTACTTGTTGGATGATCGATGAACCTATGAAGGTGACGGTACCGGAGATTCTCCACTTCTTCTTCAATTGGCTCTCTCCTGATGAATGACAATTTGATTGTACCATCTTGAACCCAGACTTCCAGTAACTCGATCACTCCTTCATGAGAATAGAGAAGTTTGAGTCTCTCAGACCATTTCCCCGTTCGTTGATGCCGGGTCGAGGTTTGTGCATTTCAGGATTGGTTATATTTTCTTTGTGCCTTCAGAGGAGCCTGGGATGTTAGAGAAGCGTTCTGATGATGTGTCTCGGCTTTCCTTTCAGCAACAATGTTTGTTGAAGGCTGGAGATTGTGCTGATTGTTGACTAGGCGTCGGCTACTTCGAGTTCCTTCGACCTTGCAGACTTTGCACTTTCCAGTAAAGCAGGTGCAGTAGTTGCTGATCGTTTGGATGCTTCATGAAGCTCTGAGAAAATTTGGAACCGAAGATTTTCAAGCAAGGCTCTATATACCGGGATCATTCCGTTGATGCACAATTCCATCAGTTGTTGTTCTGTGACATTCGGGTCATGACAATCCAAATCTTGCACTCTGAACCTCTTCACATAATTGTTCGGGTGTTCATTGTTCTTCTGAGACCTTTTTCCTAAATCAGAGAGAGTGATCTGCTCTGAGACGAAGAAGTATTTTCTGTATAAAGCATTAATCATTTCTCCCCAACTGGTGATACTTCTTGGTGCAATGTTGTTGTACCATGTGTATGCTTTGCCTGTCAGCGACTTTGACAATTCCTTGAAACGGACGACATGGTTATGCTCATGTTCACCCAGTGATTCGAGAAACCGAGAAACATGTTCTCGAGCATTTCCCGTTCCATCATAAAGAGTGAACGTTGGAGAGGTATAACCTTTTGGTAGAGGAATCCCTTGCGTAGAAGCAGGGTACGGAGGTTGGTGACCGTGGACATATGATGTCTTGTCTTTTCCTCGATCTTCTAAAAAGCGCTTCAGGTCCTCTCGAGCGATGAAATTTGCAGGTCCCTTTGCTGGTGGATCGTTTGCAGCTTTGCAGACTTCTTCATCATTTATAACATGGATTGGAGAGATTTCAGGATCAGCGGTTGAATATGTTTCTTTAGCTTTTCCTTTCTCGTGTTGAGGTTGAGTTTGTTCAGACGCAAGCTTGTACGTGAGAGTTTTGAGATAAGCACACAACTCTTTCTGCGTTGCAGCCATTTCAGTCTGAACCTTCATGAGATCAACTATGGTAGGCTGATTTCCTCTGGTTTCTTCAGGAGATTCGCTAGGAGGTGGATTGTTGATAGTGCCAGTAGCATTGCTTGCACCATTAACATGAGTGAGCACTGGAGCACCAGCACTCGGAGGAGTAGTAGTAACATGTGGCGTGACATTGCTGGCCGGAGGAGTGGTGTTAGCGGTACTACTAGAGCCTACAACGTTGAGAGAAGTAGTACTTGCAATGGCAGTACCACTAGAACTTGCAATGTTAGAGTTGGGTGTTGAACCCGAATTGGTAACTGAACCAGACCAATGACCGACCATCTTGCGAAAATGTGAGATTGCAACCGAGAGAATGATCTCCCACTGTGGTCGCCAATCTGTAGATGGGGAAAAACGAGTTGCTGGTTTTTAAGGAATTGAGAGACGACTGTGCGGAGGAAACTCCTTGAACCGAGCGAACTGTCTAACCTCACACATATGCACTGCAAAAGGGAGTGCTTTAAATTCGAGAGATCAATCTGTAGGACTCTGTCCTAAACCAAGATAATGGTCGTTGCAGAGTCAATTCGGCCACAAGAGAGGATTGGTCGATCTGTAGGAGGGAAGCTGAGAAATGTGTGAGATCAATGGTGATCGAAATTGTAGGTTTGTTGTGTATTCTGCGTGAAGAAATAAGATAAGCTCTGATTGATTGAATTTGCTCTGTTGAGAATAATTGTTTCAGACGATGAGTTCGTGTGCTCTTGTCTTTACGAAAATTGTCTGTTTTTTTCAATCATGATTCAGAGACTTATTTATATTGCTATAATTGTAAAACACCTTGATCCCATGAAGTGTGACAGTTACTGGAGTCAAAGAGTGGGGAAGTGGAAATCATGTTAAAACCAGTTGCTCATCGTGCGGAGGCTTGGTTGATTTTCCATCCACTACTTTGCTAACTCCTCCAACTGATTGCACGACTTTCTCACATTCTCATCGTGTGTATGAACACACGTGCCGTAGACCGCCAGACCAAAATCCTAGTTAATATCCACCCATGTAACACGATTGATGTCTCGTGATTGTGGGTCTGCAAGGCAGACGTGTATTTAGTTAGTCAGTTGTTGACTTCATGGGACGATGAGTCCTTGTATTGCTGAGTCGAACGTGATTCGCAAATGTTCTAAGACTCATGAATCGAACATGTCTTTTGAGACAAAGGTATAATTCTCGAGTAAATGTTGATAGTTAAGGTGAGCAAATATTGCTCATTCGATGGATTGTTGAATATTGATAGTTGAACCAATATTCCTTAGTCTGAGCAAATATTGCTCGTTTGATGAATTATTGGTAACAGAACCAAATAAAATATTAATTCAGAATACTTTCAACTGAACCGAGTATAATTAATTAAAATGTTGATCACGAGATCAACGTAAAATTATTAGTGTTTGAATCTGCTTAGAATTATGAACCTTGGATTCGAAAACCCTAATTTTGATAAATTGCTGATTTATTGATGATCAACACGGAGTGAAGGAGGGACCGACTACATGGGATGATTAGTCGACCATGTAACGCCCAGATGCTCGAGTGAGCAAAATACCAAAGTCTCTTGAAGACCAGTTGGTGAAAAGATGATCAAATGATGGTTTAATCATTTATTGAAATAATGCTTGTCTGAACCTTAGGTGATAAAACCTAATAAATTATGAAGAGATGAAGGACCGACCAAGGGGTCATGAAACCGGCCCTGGTTGGTCACGGGATCGACTGACAATCGTTTTATGAAATTCCAAATTGTTTGGAAGAGTTTGAACCTAATGTGAACAAATTAGGTCAAACGATCAAAAATTATGGGACCGGCCTCTTGCAATCCAAAAGAGCCAACCTTGGTCGGTCAAGGTAATATGCTAATGTCACCAAAGTGTTCGTGTCTCAGTCTTGAGAATTTTGATTTTTTCTGGCGTGCATTTGCACATTCATTTGAGAAAATATGAAGAATTCAGGGTTTTGCTGAAACTGAGGAATTTCCATGAGATGATGGAAATAATAATAAAATAAGGGATTACAAGGTGTGAGACCGACCACGGCTAGGGCATGGCCGGCCGGCTAGCAATCCCGGTCCCGTGACACCTTTCCCAATTTTATGTAATTTCCTTGATGTGAAGGAAATACCATCAAATTGAGGAGTTTCATAAGGTTAAGGAATTTCCATGAGATTGATGGAAATAATAATAATAAAATAAGAAATCATTAAGTGTGGTGGCTATGGCCAAGGTATGGTCGGACAGCCAATAAGCCCGGTCCCATAGCACTTTTCCTAATTTTGTATTATTTTTCATGATTTTAGGGAAATACCATGAAATGAAGGAGTTTGTTGAAATAAAGGAGTTTTCCTTAAAGTGAATGAGTTTCCATGAGATGAAGGAAACAATGATAATTAATAATAAAATAAGGGACGTGTGAGGCCGGCCACAACTAGGGCATGGTTGGCCGGCTAGGGCCCGGTCCCGTGAATCTTCCCTAATTTTATATCTTTTCCTTGATGTGAAGGAAATATCATGAAACCAAGGAATTTCATGGGGATGAAGGAAATAATAAGGAATGCAAGGTGTGGGACCGGCCACAACTAGGGCATGACGAGCCGGCTAGTGAGCTTGGTCCCGCGACACCTTTCCTAATTTTTTATTATTTCCTTGATATGGAGGAAACACCATGAAACTGAGGAGTTTCCTTAAAATGAAGGATTTTCATGAGATCAAGGAAAAATAATAAAAATATAATAATAGAAAATCAGGCGTGGGACTGACCACAACGTGATTGGCCGGCCGGTGGGCCCAGTCCCCTAGCGCCTTAGCTAATATTTTATTATTATTATTATTATTATTCCTATTTTGCATAGGTTCATCGTTCCTTCGTATTTTGGAATGCTCGTTCGTGCATTCAGGTGCTCGTTAATGCATTATTGCTGAGTACACTTGCACCATTTTGGTCGGGACTTACTCGATAACGGCTCAGATGTCTGTACGTTGAATATTTATCACTAACCCATGGAATTCTGCTGGGAAGAACCACGAATTGAAGTAATGAAATATTATGAAAAACGTCTAATATTTCCGAATATTCAGTTAATGAATTTAAGGATTAGAGATAATTAATTTATGGCTCTATACTAGCAGGCATGCTGTCTAGGAGCATTAATTATCTGAGATTAGAGTAATATGAGCTTGTTAAAGCGTCATATTTATTTTATATAGTCAGGGAAAACATTGTTACATCCTGAAGACGTTATTGATCTATACTAGCAGGAAAGCTGTCTAAGAGCCGTCCAATCTTTCGATTCTATATAGAAATATTTACTGAAATTGCTCAGTATTTATGAGATATGTCGTTGCATCAGTTGAGATACTACGCATCTACATATACTCTGAGAGACAGTATTCCCAGTCAGAGATTCTTGCGGCATGAGCTTTCATGCTTTGATGAGAGACATGAGCCTCAATAATCATCTGATTGCTGGATCAGGAGCATGTACAATTATGGTTTTACGATTTTAGCCTTTGTCGAAAATGCACCATCTACACCAACAAATGTACATGTTTGGGTACGGTTACACAAACCTAAAAACGTGCATTTCATTTGTGTGTAACAAGCGAAGTTTTCGATCTAACTGTTGAAAGATATTTGCTTGAATCTAATCAGGTTTTCATCTAATGATAAATATTGAATGCTTTGTTACTAAGCTAACATTGATTGCAAACCCTGATTTGAAAAACTATATAAGGGAGAACTATAGCAACTGGGAAACCTAATCCCCACACCTCCTGTGTGATACAAGTTGTATAAGCTAGAGTTGATTCTCCTTTAACCTTAGGTTTCTACCGAGACCCTGTAGGTTAACGACTTGAAGACTTCATTGGGATTTTGAAGTCATACCGATACTACTTTCTTTTAGTTGTGTGATCTGATCTTGTTGATTCTATCGTACTGAGTACAATCGTAATGATTGGCTTGAGATTGATATCTCCGATAGGCAAGATATAAAAGTAGTCACAAACATCTTCGTCTCATCTTTTGTGATTCCACAATATCTTCTTTCGTCGCGTCGATTAAGATTATTGTGAGGTGATTGATAATACTAGGCTGTTCTTCGGGAACATAAGTCCGGGTTATCAATTGGTTCCTGTTCACCTTGATTTATCAAAAGACGGAACAAAACTCGTAGGTATTTCTTTGGGAGACAGATTTATCTACTACCGTAGACTTTTCTGTGTGATACATATTTGTTTATTAAAGTCTTTGACTTTGGGTCGTAGCAACTCTTAGTTGTGGGTGAAATCATCTAAGGGAATCAAGTGCGTAGTATCCTGCTGGGATCAGAGACGTAAGGAGCGCAACTGTACAGTATGGTATTCAATCTGGATTAGGTCCCGGGGTTTTTCTGCATTTGCGGTTTCCGCGTTATATTTTGTTATATAATTGAAATATCACAGGTTGCGCGTTAAGTTCAATCAATTACAATATCCAACCTTTGGTTGTTGATTTACATTGATTGACACTTGGATATTGGTCTTTGGTACCATCTAAGTTATCTCTCTTGTATTTAATTAGACTCGCAGATTACTATTTTCTTGAGCAAGAATTAAATCGAGATATTGAGATATTATAATTCTTTGATATACTTTATTAAGATTGAGTCTAATTGATTCTCTTGAAAGTATATTGGAGTTAGTCCATACAGATTGTTAATTGAAATATTGGGTGTGGTTGCTGTACCCCCACTTTTTCAATTGGTATTAGAGTAGGCAAACACGTTTAGGACCTCAAAAGTCTGTGTTTGTAGCGATCTGACTCTATGGACAAATATGCTATCTCAAACAATGCACCACCAGATCCAGGGATTTCCGAATTCTCTTCCATGACTGATTCAATTAAGTCTGTTGAAGAAATTCGATCTAAACCCCCACCAGGTTTAAAATCCCTCGAAATATTTTCAGGAATTGAAAAGAAACTTGAAAGCTTATCCTTTGATATTGATCTATATCTCTATAATGAACAAGTATCTCATGGCTGGCTAAATCAAGTTATGATGAATAACAATCATGTTGAGGTTGATATTGATTTGTTAATCAGTAAGAGAAGTGCTCCTCTTCTGTATTCCTTTAGTTGTAATAAATTAGACGATTTACAAGAAGAGTTTAAATCTCAGCCATATGAATATATCACCACAAAGCATGAACTATTTCATGACTCAATTCCTAATACCTCTTATCAAGATAGTGGTATTACCTTCACACATGAAGAAGTTAGGGCGTCTTTTTTAAAAGAGTTTTCCTATGCAATACTGAAAACTGTTAGATCATAGCTCGGTCGACCTCGCATGCGTTGCTATATCAAGTATGTTTGTCAATGTTAGTGATCAAAACTATAAGTCTTGATTTCTAGTTTGTTATAGCTAAGTCTCGGACTAGGATAGAAAAGTGTAGTTGAGCTCAAGGATTTCATGGCGATTCATCATACAACGACGAATATCTACACAAGGAACCGTGGAACTTCATCAACAAAAAGGTTTGTGGAGACTTGAACTTATCTATCACTCAAAAGTCTATCTATTCTATCTCCTACTTCTTATGAGACAAAAAGTCGTATGCTATATAGACTGGATCATACAATTTGACATTTAGAGCTGAGTATTCACTACTTATCTTTTTCTCGAAATCGTGTGTTGGTAAAGCGTTTTGCTTTGATCAAGTTTATCTTCACCTAGTGACGAAAGTCATGAAAAGTTTCAATTACTTTGAGAATTGCTCTGACGTGAAACGGTCTGTGAATAACGGCTATATAACGTCCTCTGAGAATGTCTCAATGATTGGAATGAGAGTTTAGATTACATAACCATGTATTCCTTAATCCGAAGTTTTCGAAATTTGTTGATTGAGAGAAACCGGAGGAATTGGCTTTTCCAAGTCCGCGAACTGACGGAAGTTCTCTTGCCGAGAATTTCTGCTGGGATTTTCCAAAAACTCATTTGCGTGTTTAGTCCGCGAACCTAGTCCGAGAACTGGCGGAAGTCACTTTGCCGAGATTTTCTGTTGAGTTTGAAAAACTCTGTCGGTTGCCTTAAGTCCGAAAACTTGTTTGTGAGCTTAAGTGGTTATGATCTAAAGATGTGCTCTGAACATAAACTTAAATTACTAAGGAATGCTTTATGCAAACCGTGGCTATAAAGTTCATTAGCCGATTCAACGAATCGAATCATCTTTGTTTCAATTGTGTCTTGTGTGGTTACATAAGATCTCATAGCAATTGAACAACTCTCTAACTAGTTCATTTGAGTCAATTGAACTAGTTATGGTGAAGAAGATCTAGGTTAATATGAATTGCTCATATGGTTAACCTTTTGGGTTACTATGTTGAACCAACATACATGTACACGTTTGGGCATGGTTTTCACAAACCCAGTAAACGTCTACCCAAGTGTGTGTGAAAAGATAAGTTTTCGATCTAACGGTTGAGAAATATTAGCTTGAATCTAAACCAGGTTTTTATTTAACGGTGAATATGGATTGCTTTGTAACTAAGGCAAAACCCTGATTTGAAGGATATATAAAGGAGACATCTAGTATTGTGCAAAGCTATCCCCACACGTTTGTGTGATACTAGTGCGCTCGCTAGAGTCGATTCTCCTTTAACCTTTCGTTTTCTTCTCTAAAACCAGGTTAACGACTTAAAGACTTCATTGGGATTGTGAAGCCAGAACTATACTACTTTTATCGTAGTTGTGTGATCTGATCTTGCATCTTCTATCGTATGAGTAAAATCTATTGATTGTCTTGAGATCGTGAGAGTTCTTCGATAGGCAAGATAAAGAAGTCACAAACATCTTCGTCTCACTGTTTGTCATTCCTCGACAAACCGCTTGTGTAGTCAAGAAGGATTGTTGAGAGGTGATTGATTAATCTAGTCTGTTCTTCGGGAATATAAGACTGGATTATCAATCGGTTCCTGTTCACCTTGATATCTTAAGACAGAACAAAACCTAGGGTTTTTCTGTGGGGGACAAATTTATCCTTAGATAGACTTTTCTGTGTGAGACAGATTTGTTTATTATCAAGTCTGCGATTTTGGGTTGCAGCAACTCTTAGTCGTGGGTGACATCAGCTAAGGGAATCAAGTGCGCAGTATCCTGCTGGGATCAGAGGCATAGGAGTACAACTGTACCTTGAATTAGTGGGAGACTGATTGGGGTTCAACTATAGTCCAGTCCGAAGTTAGCTTGGAGTAGGCTAGTGTCTGTAGAAGCTTAATACAGTGTGTATTCAATCTGGACTAGGTACCGGGGTTTTTCTGCATTTGCGGTTTCCTCGTTAACAAAACTTCTGGTGTCTGTGTTATTTCTTTTCCGTATTATATTTGTTATATAATTGAAATAATACAGGTTGTGCGCTAAAGATCATCAATTGGAAATCCGACCTTCGGTTGTTGATTGATATTGATTGATCCTTGGACATTGGTCTTTGGTACCGTCCAAGTTATCTCTCTTTGATAAAGACTCGCAGATTTCCATTTGCTTGAGTAAAGATCAAATCGAGAGATTAAGATATAAACTCTTTGATATATCTTTTTATTGATTGAGTCTAACTGTCTAGTTGATTGTCATAAAAATTATATTGGAGTTTGTCCATACAGATTGCTAAGTGAAATATTGGGTGGTGTTGTTAGACCCCCACTTTTTCAATTGGTATCAAAGCAGGCAAACACGTTAAAGACCTTATAAGTCTGTATTTGTAGCAATCTGACTCTATGGACAGAAGTGCTATCTCAATAAATGCACCACCAGATCCAGGGATTTCAGAATTCTCTTCCATGACTGATTTAATAAAATCTGTACAAGAAATTCTATCTAAACCTCCACCAGGTTTAAAATCCCTTGAAGTGTTTTCAAGGCTTGAAAAGAAGCTTGAGAGCTTATCTCTTGATGTTGAGTTATACCTCCAAAAAGAGCAAGAATCTCTTGACATGCTAAATCAAGTTATGATGAATAATATTCATGTTGAGGTTGATATTGATTTACTAATCAGTGGGAGCAATGCTCCTCCTCTACGTAATCCAATTAGTTGTGATAAACTAAACGAATTACAAGAGGAGTTTAGATCTCATTCATCTGAGTGTATCACCTCAAAGCATGATTGATTCATTGTTCAATTCCGGATACTTCTTATCAAGATAGTAGTATTGTCTTCTTTTATGAAGAATCTAGGACGTCTCTTTTTATCAAAAGAGTTTCCCTTCGCAGTACTAAAAACTATCTGCAAAAACTGTTTTTTATAAGTTCGAAAACAAGAAATCAAAAACACAAATCTTCTTTGGTTCTCCTGAAGTTATTTGTTAGACTTATAAAAACAGTTCCTTGGGTGTTTCTCAACACTACAAGATTTAAGAGTTGTTGGAAAGAAACTCTTTCTTGGTGTCATGGTGAGCAAGACATTTTTCACCTCAACACAACTTGATTGTGTTGAAAGGTGCATCCTCACTAAGAAATGCCTTGTTATGTATACGGTGAGGGAAGCACAAGAACTGGGGCATACATATTAAGTTGGGTATGATGATTTTGAATGTTTGGTAACGCTGTAGAATTCGATTGGATTCTTCTAAAAAGGTATGTCTATAAACTTGAGCAATATTTGTATTTTTATTTTATTAGAGTAATTATGTACCTTGCTTATCGTTCATTTCTACCTAACTTGATCGGTGTTTAAGGTTCTTATATGTAGGTTTGAAAATAATAGTTCGGGATGTTTGGACTTCATGGTAGACATACCAAGTATGCATAACATCTTTTATAATCAAAATCCAGGGGTTTAAGTTCGCAAACCTAGTTTGCAAACTACTCAAAGTCATGAAAATTCGTTTGCAAACCCGTATGCATACTTGCCTGTAGATGTCGATATTCGGTAAATTTGTTTTGGCCGTAATTTCTTCGTCCGAACTCAGAATGACCTCATTCTTTTTTGCATTCTCTTTATTTTTGATTTTTCTTCAAAATGGAGATGAGAAACCTTGAATTTAGATGATCTAAGATTGGTATTTGTCCTGTCTCTTGTTTTTGAGTGTTTTGCTCCATTTCGTTGCACTTGTTCCACTTCTCTTGGACTTGGGCACTTGGATTCATGGATTAGTACTCTTCTAAGCTCATTTATAGCTTTTACAAGAATGTTGTTGGTGAATCACAAATAAGGAAGTTCAATAATGTGCAGTAGTACGCATTACTATGGGATTCTTGAATGTTCACAATCATTTTATGTGAACTATGGTGCATGGTCGTTAATGACTTTGTATGTTATTCTTTGAAAATCTTTTTATACACTTTTGGTATCTATTCTTGATATAAATCCGGGCGAAAAAGATTGATTCTACTCTCTAAGGACAAATCATCTTATATGTACATTACGAGTTTGTCTTGGTGCCTAAGAAACTTCTTATGAGAATTTATTATTTTTTTTGAGAAGGATTACTAGAGTTTGGAATAGCGACGATTGTGACTACACATAGCTATTATTTGTTTTCATCTTCTTGTGTTATTTAGGTTTATTGGTTTTTAAATTCTAAAAATATTTGGAGGATGATGTTATTGCATTATTAATCTGTTTGATTTTGAAGTATTGCAATATTTTTATGGGATATTTATTGTTTGCGTCCGTGAACTTGAAAGTCCCATATGTTGTCAAAAGTAAAGTCATTCATGAATTGGTTTTCATATTAATGAAAGGACGAATGGACTTTTGACAAATACAAAAGTTATGCCTATGCAGTCATTTACTTGATGGAAAATAGGATAAAATATTTTGTGTGACAAGGATAAAGTCTATTATGTCATTATGCATATAGTGATGGAAAGATAGACTAGATCCTTGTATGTATTCCACGGTATTGATCTTCATTGATCCATTCTTTTTGTATTACCGTGAAGGCTCCATTGTGTATCTTATGTTGAGCACCTTACAACTATGTCGATTAATATTGGCCTTGTTGGTTGTTCCATGAGATGCTATATATTGAGCATTCTTGAACTAAATTAATCATCTTGATTGGTTATTTAGTTATTTTCTCTGAAAGTCTTCTTTTGTCGAGCAAAATATTTTGACAATTAAATTGATTGCTCTGGTGATTAGTTTGGTTGTGTATTCTAATTAGATCTCTTTTAATTAATCTAGTTGAGTTTTTCATATATTCCACAAGTTCTTGTGTTGAGTATATGAACGGATATACTAATCATGTTCTATTGGTTGATGTAGTCGTATATTCCGTAAGGTTTTCCTTATGTTGAGTATTTGAACGATTAAGGTAGTCATCTCCGTGTGGTTATCTTAGTCGTAGCTCCGTGAGTTTTCTTATGTTGAGCACAATCAATTAAATTGATCACTTTTGTGGTTTGATTTAGTTGCGTATTCGATTAAATTAATCATGGGTTTACTTGTGATTAATTTGGTTGAGTTTTGGATATAGAAAATCACTTCCATGGTTTTTGGTGTCCAATTAAAAAATCCTTCTTTTCTTTTGAAATTAAGGTCGCTCTTGTTGTTCTTTCGGGAATGACATCAAATGGGGGATAGTTCTTTTGAACTTGTGCTTCATGGTAATATCTTGCGGGGTGTGCGGTTGTGGAATTTTATAGGGGTTATCTTGTATCTTAAAACTCCTTGATGAATTCATTTAGCTTCGGATTTATGATTGCATCTAAATTAAGTTGGTATGTATTTATTTTTTTAGTCTATGAAATGTCTCTTGTGGAAATTTCATTATGATCTCGTTCTTTTACCTTTGCCAATTTTATTGACAAAAAGGGGGAGAAATAATGTAGTTCACACTACAAATACATATGGTTTTCGGATCATTGTGTAAGGGGGAGTGGTTTCCATGATCGAGGTGGAGTATAGACTAAGGGGGAGTGATACATATCACCATAGTATTGTTGTTAAAGTTGTGATGAAATTGGACTTTGATGTTACATAATGATACCATGACACTGTATAATAATGATCGGGAATCTCGATTTCTCTCATTGTTATAGCTACGGATCTTCAACAACGGTGGTGCTAAACTTACAACCTTGGGATCATTGGAGTACTTGGAAGGACGAAGATTTCAAGGAACGTTGAAGATTAGACTATGGAATAGGAGCCACTAAAGTTTATCTTTTTTATATTCCATATGTATTAATAGTTTTGTCACTAAAATTGACAAAGGGGGAGATTGTTAGAGTATAGCTCGGTCGACCTCGCATGCGGTTGCTATATCATGCATGTTTGTCAATGTTAGTGATCAAAACTATGAGTCTTGATTTTTAGTCTATTATAGCTAAGTCTCGGAGTAGGATAGAAAAGTGTAGTTGAGCTCAAGGATTTCATGGAGATTCATCATACAACGACGAAGATCTACACAAGGAACCGTGGAACTTCATCAACAAAAAGGTATGTGGAGACTTGAACTTATCTATCACTCAAAAGTCTATCTATTATATCTCCTACTTCATATGAGACAAAAATTCGTATGCAATATAGACTGGATCATACACATTTGACATTTCGAGCTGAGTATTCACTACTTATCTTTTTCTCGAAATAGTGTGTTGGTAAAGCGTTTCGCTTTGATCAAGTTTATCTTCACCTAGTGACGAAAGTCATGAAAAGTTTCAATTACTTTGAGAATTTCTCTGACGTGAAACGGTCTGTGAATAACGGCTATATAACGTCCTCTGAGAATGTCTCAATGGTTGGAATGAGAGTTTAGATTACATAACCATGTATTCCTTAACCAGTAAGGGTAGAGACGAGCAAGGCATTCTCTTTGCGAATTTTAGCATATTTAGCCTCCAAGTCAGAAATAGAGGAACGAAGATTCTTCTCAGACTCTGCGAAAAATAGAATACAAAATTTTGTTAAAATAAGGAATTCAGAGAGATATGACAAAGAAAAGATAATTAAGGCAGTCAAACTATTATGACTACCTTCCTTTTGTGAAATAAGGTGTTGAATCAAGGATAGACAACTATTCTCTCAATGGTCCATTGCGTCATAAAATTTATCTCCAACTAAACCTTTAAGTCGAGACTGAAGATTTTTCTCTTTAGAAACAAGGAAGGCATTTTTCTTCGCAAGAGAAGAATAAGATTCTTCTAATTTGGAATATTGTTCTTTAAGCTGATTTGCCTTCACACTTAAAGCTATTCTACCTTGAATGAGTGTATCTCTTTCAGCGATAGATGATTCTGTTACTTCTTTGAGTTCATTTCTTAAAGAGCGAAGAGATTTCTCTTGGTCAGCACATACTTTTTGGAGAATATTAAGTTGTTGCAAAGATATCGCCATCTTGTTTAAATAAACTCGCTTCTCTTGAGATAAGGTTTTATTCTCATCTGATAAAGTTTCCATCCCTGAATTAGCTTTGGTTAAAGAATAAGAAAGACGAGATATTTCATTACTTAATAGATCTTGTCTTTGAACTAATTGGGTATTTTCATTGGTAAGATTATTTATTTGATCAAGAGAATATGAGTAGAGGTTATATAATTGGTTATATTGATCCATTAAGACTTCTTTATCAACATGAGCTTCCTCAACATCAGATTCAAATTTGATATCTCTCCATTACTTGTTTCTGATTTAATGTTTAACATGCGAAAGAGGGATTTAAAGGATAATTAAACATGAGAAGGATAAAACTATCGAAAAGGAAAATTAAAGACATAAATGAGGAAATCATACCTCTTAATTCATCATTCTTCTTGCGAAGATTGTCACGATCCAGCAAAACATTCTGAAGTTTCTGATTTTCAAGACGAAGAGCATTACATTCTTTTCCTAAAGCTGTCTGCGAAGCAGCTTTGTCAGAACCCAAATGCTTGCTCATAATTTCGCAAACATTAGACTTGATGGGATCAGTAGAAGACTTCTTGCCATCATCCAGAATCTCAGATAAAACCTTGAAAGAAATATCTATCCCTTCCACGGTTTCTTTCGAGAGAGGAAGAGACTTGGGTAGAGAACTAGTAGAGATAGAAGGTTGAGAAACATTCTCAATGGGAAGAGAAGAGGTTTCATTCGCAGAAGGATCAACAAGGAGAATTTCAATCATAGAAAGATCAACTGGAGAAATGAAATCAGAGGCAGCATTTTCGCGAGTTGGAGATAAAGGTTTATCTTGCGAAGATGTCGCAAGAGATTTGGAAGAAATGAAATCAGAGGCAGCATCTTCACGAATTGGAGATAAGGGTTTATCTTGCGAAGATGTCGCAGGATATTTGGAAGAAATGAGTAGGTGGAAGGGAACAGAAGTTGGAACAGTCTTGAGGTGGCGAGATTTCTTGTGAGGTTTATGAAGATCTTTATCACCCTGCGAATTACAATCTAGATAAGAAACAGAGGCAACAATATTGTTATGAGAAAAAGATAGTGTTTCTTACTACCTTCTCATTCGCAGACTTTCTTTTATGTGCGACAACTTTATGCTGTGATTTGGGATTGTTAGGGTTCTGAACTGTAAATTTAGTGTTGGAGACGCTTTTGCTGAATTAACAAGAGTATGGGAATCACATAAACAACATCACATAAGGCAATAAACAAGATTAATTTCAAATATATCAATTTCAGCAAAACTCATAAGGAAGAAAAGAGAAGACTAACCTTGATGAATCCATGAAAAATGATAGCACGGAGATTGTCTCGAAGAAGATTACGAAATATGAATATCTAGTTTGAAGATGAAGAAGAACTTAAAAAGATTGAAGAGGAAAGAAGAAAAGTTGCAATAATGGAATTTGCAGAAGAACGATGAAGTTGCAGAGAGAATAAAAGGAAAGAAGAAGAGAGTGAAAAGAAATATATATAGAAGGAATTTTTCCTCGAGAAAAATAAACACGGTTAATACGGAAAGATTTAAGCGGTTAAAAAGTAACGGTTACAAAAGACGTGTCGAGAAATAAATGGAAGAAAGAATACGTGTGATAAATGCAGAATATGAAAAGGTAAGCAGTTGTGGCATTTCTCACATCATTCTCTACTTTGCAGAGAAGATATGAGAAGAGGCAAGATGTAGGATCAGAATCTCGCAACAATTATGTCTCAGCGAAATTATCAATGGTACAGCACAATAGCGTCGCAGAATAATTTCAGAAACGACGTCGGCAAGGAACATGAGAAAGATGTGATAGCCTTGCGAAAATTAGAGAGCTTGCGAAGTTAACATTTGTAAGGTTGCGAGAATGTCGCAAATCATATCCGAAAATAAAAGACAGATTAGCTGTCATCCACTATGTATTTCCTTATACATAGTCATTCGAGTTGTAAAGGGTAGAGATCTTTTTTGAGTAAGAAACAAGTAAATAGGAGAGAGAAAGTTCAGAGCAGAGATCATTCTTGACTTCTTTATCTTTCTTGCAAGAATATTCAGAAATTAATCAATAAAATTAAGAGTTTAAACCTAAAAATAAGCTAATCAATAATGAAATCATATGAGGGGTGTACTGTAGGATTTCCTGCAACTACACAGACAGCGTGACTAAAGCTTCTACTTTGTGCAAACATCAACAGATCCAGCCAATCATATCTGTCAGATCGACGAAATCTGGACCATAGGATCTGTCCAGCCACACATCCAGCTCCCGGTTCAGTCAACTGGTTCAAGCCAAGACCAACCCGGTTCAGCCAGTCAGGTTCAGTCCGGACTGCCACGTCAGCAACACTGTCCAATCAGTTCTTGCCTTGTCAGCATTTATGTCCAGTCAGCACTGCCATGTAAACAGGTTACCATGTCATTGCTTCGTTGCATGTCATCACAGCTTTGCTACCACGTCAGCACATTCGGTGCCACATCAGCATTATTGTCTGGCCAGCAGTTCTAGTTAAGGATTTGTCACTGTCATCACTGCCACATCAGCAAACGCACGCGTGCTTCTTGGATTTCTTGTTTCGTCAATAACTTCTTCGTTATAAGTCCGAATTGAGTGATTTTTGGCTCATTAGAATCATTTTTCGATTCCCTACAACATGCAAGCAAAAATTACAGTGTTAGAGAAACTTTTATGTACACTTGGAACAGCAACATGATCGAGGTCGAGGTGCGTGGAAAGCGACATGATCGAGTTCGAGATGAGGATTGCTTATACCCTTCAATATTTAGCCTTACATCACATCGCAAACACCTAAAGCCCCACCTTGCACATGAGCACATAAGTATTGCTCTTATCGCAAGCATAAATCTCGGCTTGCACACGAGTATGAAAGACTTGCACCTTGGCAAGCATAAAGTCTCGTCTCAACCACGAGCCCAACGCCCGATGTCGGTCCAAAATCTCGTCGAACCACGAGGCCAAAGCCCGATATTGGTCTAAAGACTCGTACATCGAGCTTCAGCCTTGTTACGTTGCGAGCAACAGCCATCCTTCCCGAGCAGCGAGCTTCAGCCTTGTTACGTTGCGAGCAAAAAGCCTTGCCCCAGCCGCAAGCACACTACACTCTACTCAAGACTCGACTAGATATCGAGCATCACAAGTCCACCACGTGGTAAAAAGTCTCGCATAGTATGTGAGAAATTTTTTTGCTGGTAATTACAGTTGGGGGCGTCTTTGTAATATCTTTACTCACGCTTGGGGGAAAGCTACATCATCAACAGTCGACGCAGAAGGATAAAGGAATTTTTTAACCCCCAATAAGTTGGAGGTTAAGAGGGGGCGATGTTTGCACCGTGTATAAAATACACGGAAGTCCCATTAATCAATCCCGCTAATCAATCCCGTAAAGAAGTTTCCAGAAGTCTTGTTGCCCAAGTTGCTTGCATATAATGTTTACATCATAATTAGGGTTTTATAAACATTATAAATACATGTATCCTAAACCCTAAAAAGGGAGGGAATTTTAGATTAGCTAACCCAGGGAAAATTATTATATCCTACAATCAATAAACTATTTCTATGTTCCTCCGTGGATGTACGCACAACTTTCCGAACCATGTTAAATCCGTCTCTTTGTTCATCTTTAATTCGTGTTCTAACCCTAATCGCATTATTAAACCACCGTGTTTAGTGCTTAGAATTAATTTTTGGGTACAAACACCTGGTTAGATCAATCCAATCTCTATTACCTAAGTAATAAGATTCAGATTTGTAACAATCAAAATAGATCTCAAGAGAACTATTAGGTGTTACCGATCTCACGCAACTAATCAATCGAATAAATATGATTCTAGTTCGATCCCAGCCGATCATGGTTTGTGCTACACAAAGATATGAGAAACCAATAAGAGATCTTCTTCGTCTTCAAATCTTCTTTAATCTTCAATTAAACCTGCACAACACCACTTGAATCTCTTGTGATCAATGACGCACAAAACCGAGTCTGTTAACAATGGATTATCACAAGATGTCTTTATATCTACAAACAGTTCTAAATATCCCGTCTACACTTCGATCTAGTTTGAGTGAATCTTATATCAGAAGAGAAGATTCTCAAGAATAAACAAACTAGGTGCAATAAAAGTTCAACAACCGTTAGTCAATCAAATCAATCAAAAACAAATAAACTGCAATTATCTAGTTTCTCACCAACGGTACTCGTAGAGCTTCTTGATCCCACATAAGTCTTTAAACGAGCGGTCGTAAGAGATTTCGCCTAATTAGGGTACTTTCCTCTCCGGATAGACGGCTCCACCAAAAACAACAAGAAGATGAAGTTTGCATGGCTTTTAGGATAGTTTGTTAGAAATGCAAACTTAGGTATTTATAGACCAAGGATGTTTGGACACCAAGGAATTTCCAAAACCGAAAGTATTCTCAAGATATGCAATAAATGCCCAATCGGTTTTCATAATTCCAGGAAATGCTTTATCCAATATTTTCCGAAATCTCTCAATAGAAAATCTCTAATTAGTAAATGCACATTACTAATTTTTATTCTCTAGAGATATGCATTTAATTGCTGGTAATGAAAGCATATAAACTAACAATCTTAATTAAAAGATTCTTAATTTATTTCGGACCGTGATCTCCTTGATAATTAAGGAATATCTTTGAACAATAAAAGATAAGAGTTATTGTTCGTGTTCAAAGTATGTTGACATCTTTTCTTTGTAAATCATCTTTCATATTTACAATTTTGGAATTGATTATACCACGCTTCCAAACAAGTTTAGAATTGGTTCATCTGTATTCCAAGACAACTATGTGATTGATCAAATTTCAAATCACACTCATGGGTTTAATCGGTTCTACCAATCACTAGGATCGGTTATACCTTAATATGGAATACTTGTGAATTGGTCACACAAGTTACTAGGACCGGTTACATCAGTTACCAGGATCGGTTACGTCAATTACCAGGACCAGTTACCATATACTCATGGTATTGCTTGTGATCGGTCACACCAGTCACTAGGATCGGCTACACAAATTACTAGGACCGGTTATACCAATTACAAGGATCGATTACACAACTATTTTGTGATCGGTCACACCAATTACTAGGATCGGTCACACCAATTACAAATATCGATCATACCATCTCAAGTGATTACTTAGGATCGGTTACACTAATTAATCAAAACTAGTCATACCAAATCATAAGTCAGGCATTGTGATTAGTTATACCAAGATATATAACAAGTTATGATCGGTTCTACCATCTCACACATATTTGTAATCCAAAGATATGCAATGAATAACAATACCAATAAGCCTAGCGATCTCCCTTTCGATTTATAAAACAAGTTCATGAATGTACTTTCTTTAAACAAATGCAAAACATTGTGTCATAAATGAAATCTTCACCTTTACCCATACACATAATCACAATAGCATTCATACGATTATGTCGATGTCATATCTACGAAGTTCAAAAGATAAGCGTTTTACTTTTTTTGCTTAATCATAAGAATTTTATTACTAAAACCCAACAACAAATTTTTAACAAAAGGACTATTTTTCTAGACAAGCCCAGACAATAGAAAAGAAACATCGAAAAGTAAAAACAGTCTAGACAAGCCCAGACTGTCTCACCCAAAATTAATCAGAGCAAAATTCTTTACAAACTAAATCTGAAGTAGGAACCATATTCACTTTCTAATGCACCTAAGAAGGAAGGTTTGTTATTATAGTATATACACTCTCCTCTTATCAGTGAAGCTCCCTTTTTAGCCAAATTGTCAGCTGAGAAATTTATTTCTCTATATGAATGTCTAAAAGATATACTGTCCATATTCTTCATTATTGCCTGCCATCTAGTGAGCACTATCTAAGGTATTCTTCCTGATGTGAAGGTTAATATCACTGCCTTTGAATCAAGACTAAAGCAAACATCCAAAAAAACCTTTTTTCACTGCCTATTCCCCAGCTATAATCAAAGCCATTACCTCAGCTACATAATTAGTGGCAATTCCAAGCCCTCATGAAATAGCACCAACACATCCCCCTGTATTATCTCTGCCGATACATCCAACTCCAGCTTGCCCTGGATTCCCTTTTGCAGCACCATCACAACAAATCAAAATTTGATTCACCTTAGGAAATTTGAAGAAGCACTCCTTCACTCTAGTAAAAATCACTGAATTACAGTTATTCCAAAAACAGAGAGCACTTGGTAATCATATAAGCCATTTCATCTCTTCCCCTTCAATCTGATACTACATTACTTAATGAAACTTAAAACTTTGCATCTTACCTGCACCCAATTTGGATCTTGATCTTCAAATATTTTTTTTATTTCTACTGAACCAGATCTCCACCATGGCAGTAAATGCACTAATTAACCATACCTGTTTAATTACAAGACTTTTATGCTTCACTAAATTCAGTAGTTCCTCAAAATTTGAAGGAATGACGAAATGAAAGATCCCACATAGCCAATGCCATATTTTTTCACTGAATGCACACTTCCATAATATATGGTCCATATTGTCTTGATTATTTCCACACAAATAGCATTTGGAGACAGTACTAAATCCTTTTTTTCTAACAGTTTCTTCTATTGCACATGCTCCTCTCAGAATTTTCCAAACATTCAAAGAAGTATATGGATGAAGACAAGGATCCCATACCTTTTTGGTCCATGCAGCTACAGGGTATTTAGTTCTAATTTGTTGAGCTGCAGTGGCTACTGAAAATTTTCCAGTTACATCTGCAGTCCAATTCCTTCTATCAGCACCATCACTAAGATGAGGTAAGTCTTCCAAAGTAAAAAACTGAAGTAATGCACTAGGAATTTTCCATCTTCCATCACATATAAGTTGTTCTGCTCTCCAGTCTTTGTGTTGTTGTATACAATCATTATCTGGATACTTCTCAATTAATGGATATCCAAAAATCCACTTATCAGTCCAAATTGAAATGCTTTTTCCATTCCCCACCATCCATCTGGATCCATCTTCTACATCTTGAATTACCCATTTCAAACCATACCAAACTGAAGATTGTTTATATGATTTAATCCATTCTCCCTTCTCGTTAATGAATTTAGCCCTCATAAATCTTGTCCACTCCTCATCCTCAGTCATGATCCTCCATATCAGTTTCATTAATAAAGCCTTATTAACCACCTCCAACCTTCTAATCCCCAAGCCACCTCTGAAATAGGAGCATTAACCTCTTCCCACTTCACTGTGACTAACTTCTTTTCAGCAGGGTCCCAGTCCATAAGAAATTCCTAATTATTCTCTCACATTCTTTTATCACCACTTTAGGACATTTATACACTGACATTGTAAAGATAAGATAGCTTCTTAACACAAATTTGACTAATGTAAGTCTATAAGGAAATGCAAGTAGTGTACCTTTCCAACTAGCCAATATATCATGCATCATCTCCACTATTCCCCAAACTTGATGGACTTTCACTCTTCCAGGATTGAGGATCACTCCTAGATATTTATCAGGAAATTCAGAAAGTTCCATTCGCAGATGTTCAAAAATTATTTTCCTTCTCATATCAGTTGTTCCTCCAACAAAGCACTTACTTTTTCTTTTATTGATCACTTGGCCTGAAACATTTTGATAGTTGAGCAACAGCTCCATTAACTTATCCAAATATCTTTTATGGCCATTACAAAACACAAAAATGTCATCTGCAAATAGTAAATTAGAAGGTTGAACACCAGTTCTGTGATGACCCTCAAGATCGTCAACGTTGTTAGACCAGTGAAGAGACGATTCAGATGATAAGGACTCGATTAGTTTAGCACGAACGTTAATTAATAGAAATTAATCTAATAATAATCTAGATATGAAACTAATATCTCTAGATAGGTCTCGAAAAGTTATGTGCAATGGACTACTCAAACGTGTCATTCGGATACCGGACGAAGCAGAAATCATCGGATTCTTGTGAAGGGTAAAATCGTTATTTTCTCGGTCTTAGCGTGGCTGACCATATCCAAGACGAGCGGGTGTCTCATCACTCTATTTGGTCTTATCTAACCAAGTTGAGAAGATAAGTTTAATTATCTTCTTTCCTCTTCTTTATTATTCTTCTCTCTTCTTCTTCCTTTTCTTTTCCTCTGCTCTGCTCCTGCGAGAAAGTTAAGAGTTGAAGGTGAGCTGTGAGTGAAGAAACTCGGTGATGGAATTATATTAAGTGATAGAGGAGTCAGGATTGTTGTTGATAAAGAAGAAAAGATGAATCAGATAACCAAGTTAGGGTTTCTCAGAGAGTTGAATTATAGTTCGATTTATTGACGTATAAGAAGAATTAAAGATGGATTTGAGTGCCTAGTGATGAAGAGCAAAAAGGGTTGGTGTTAATTTGTTGAGGTAAAGTTGTTCTTATGAAGAATCACAGAACCAGGTAAATTAAGGTTTCCTAAATTTTAAGATTAAATTTAGGGTTCCTGTGTTGATTGATTTTCTTTATGAAATTGAGTTTGTTTTGGTGAATTATTTCATGGGTTTGTTGTAAATTAGGGTAGGAAGAATTGTATAAGGTTTAATTTTGGTTTCTTAAGGAAATCGAGTTTAGGGTCAGGGTTTAGATGAACTGAAGATTAGGGTTCTTGAGATTGGGGAAGCTGCAGATGAAGAAGATGGATCGTGTCCAGGTGATTGAAATTGAACTATTGATTCAGGGTTCTAGAAAATGCAGAGAGGAATTATAAAAGGAAGTTTGAAGAATGTAAAAGATGAATTGAGAGTTGTATTGCAGTTGTGAATGAAGTGGTATTGCATTGTTGTAAAATGAATTGGCGGTGAACTGTGATAGCTGCAGGTGAGATCGAAAGTTATAGTGTGTGTGGTTTTAGCTGAGGTGTGGTTTGTGTTGAAATGAGATTTACGGATGGGGTTAGAGATAGTTTGGTGGTGTTTAGATGAATGCTAGCTAATTGTGAGAATGAATCAATAGAGAAGTTTTATAGATGGTGGTGGTATTGGCTGAATTGTGGAGTTGATAAAAAATGATCTTAACTGAACAATGGTGATGTAATGCAGATGTTGATGAACTGAAAGTGGAGATGTCATGGCTAGGCGGAGGTGATGGTTATGAACTGGCGCTGGTGGTTTGCAGTAGTAGCTGAGATGGGGATGAGTTTGGAACTGGAGTGTTGGAGTTGAGGTTACAAGATTATCTAAATACAAGTATGAATGAAGTGGACTAATATGGGTAGCTTAGTGATCTGTGACAGTTTTAGCAATGGTGCTAGTATGGAGAAAGTAATGAGAGAAATGTTATTGCTGATCATCTTATAAGTGGAGGTCTAGAGTGTGAGATTGGAAGATTGTTGAGCTACAGAGAATGAAACTAAGAAGATGATGATGCCGAGGGTATTGCAGTTGAGTTGTAATTTGCAGGAGTGCGAGGTCTGATGATATTATAGGTTGTAACTTAATGATGAAACATGCGAGAATCGATGGGAGTTGTTTATGGGTGAAAACTATTCCTGCCGAATTTGGTAATTTGGGGTGTGTGGATGAGGAATGAATCTAAACCCTAAACAAATGCACTGCACGGGAGTGCTTTGTGATTCGAGAAATCAATCTGTACAATTCTGGCCTAAACCAAGAAATGGCCGTTCCAGACTTGCTTCGGTCACAAAGTGAAGGAGATGGGATTGATCTTACGGAGGGAAGCGAATAAGATGTTGAGATTGTGAAGGTGTTGGCTATGTATGACTTGTATCAGAAAGCTGAACTGGCTTACAGAATGTAAGCTATCAGTTTCGGTGTTTGAATACGGTTGTATCAACACTTGGTTTCTGTCTTGTCTTGTATTGTTTGAAAATAGGGAGGAGAACCTATTTATACAAGTCATTGAGCCTAACCCACGTCTCTCATGGGAAGTGGAGAAAGTGGAGTAGTGGAGTTGCGTGTGTTAGTGTTACACGATCAGTCTTTTCCACTTCTCCCATCATCAGTAATCGTCCATGACTTCCTGACATGTTCTTGTGATGGCGCGTTGTGCGCTGCACGCTGTAAACCGCCAGACCAATACCCAAGTATGTATCCCCAAGTTTGTGACATGATTAATGTCTCGAATGTGCGGATCGTGGGACCCACAAAAGGTAGCATGTAATGCTAGGTTAAATAACTAAGTTATTTGGGAATTTGATACTTGTAAAATATCACGTGAATTCTATGCATGTAATGCATCGAATATATTCAGCATGTAAGAAGCGTCGTTGTTGAGCGTCTTAAAATAGCATCATGTCCAGCCTACTTCATGTGATGGTTTGGAGGTTGCGCAAGCAAGTCCTCTCTTGGCTGACCACATGGTGTGGTAGAGTGGCGGATGGTAATAACCACGACACCTCATTAACCAACCAACTCCTGACCAAGGATGTATAACCAAGCAGGTAAAGTTGAACGGACGAGATGATCTTTGAGACACTCATCTGCGACCGTTAGTGGAATTAGGGTTTATGAAGAGGTGCTCAAGCATCACTCTTCAGCTTGGTCGAATCGAAGCTTGGGACACGATTTTGGCAAGGCCGATTGGGCATGCGTGTAGACGGCATGCCGGTGTACATGCCCATACCTCATTGTCTCGTGAAAGTGTAATCTAGATCGCTCAATTTTTCCGGCAAAGAGGAACGGCTTGGATTGATTTGCGACAGAGATTTTGTGCCGCAAAGGCCGCGCGTCATGCCAACTTTGGGCGCGCGTTTCGAGGCGACCAAGCCTGGTTGGTCTTGGCCGATTAGTCTGGTGTGCAGATGACGGGCTGGTGTACACGCATGTATTTTATTTTCCCATAGAAACGTGATCTAAGCCACTCAATTTGTCCGGCAAAGTTGAGTGGTCGAGATTAGTTTGCAATTGGGAGGTGTGACCACGCCTAGTTTGGGCGTGCGAATCGAGTCAACCAGACATGATATGCCTTGGCCGATCAGGTGTGGAGATAGATGGGACCACGGTGAACATGTTGATGCGCACCGGACCTGCCTAGTCTATTCCTGGACCCTTCATTCGTGTAGGAGAAAATGGACGCTCGTGATGTTCAAACCCTAATTAGGGTTTCACTGGCCGTGCGTCATGCCTTGTTTGGGCGCAATGAACTGGAACAACCAACTATATTTGGTCCTGACCGATCGTTCATGCATTTAGGCGTCCCATGGTGATTGTGTTGATATGCTCTGGGCCCTTTGAATCTACATCTACACCCTCCATCTATGCCTGCGAAGATGGATGGTTGAGACTGCTTTGCGACACATGTTATGTGTCGCAGACCCTAAATTAGGGTTTCACGTCCACACTGCTTTGGTTGGACGATTTGGAAAGCCATGCTACCCTTTTTGGGAGTCCGACCATGCGGGGCCCGTATTGGGTCGGTGGTGAATACTCCAATACCTGCCTAGGGGTTATGGATCCGATCTAAGCCATCCAATCATGCTGGTGAAGTTGGATGGTCGTGATCGTTTCTGAGACTGATACGGACAGTCCAGATGCTCGATCGGGCTAGTATAACACTCCGAGAGTTATAGCTTGTACGGGTATTTCGTACATGCCTCCTTATTTAATGCTTGGAGATTCGTGTTGCTCTGCTGAGAGCGATCACTCAGTCGTCATGCCGCACCAATAATGAGAATGGAGTAGTACAGGAAATACAAGGCTGGTCATGCATTAATTGGTAATGCTAGAAGTTTATAGTGAAGAAGTATTTTCCACTTTATCAGTGGTTTTATCCTTTGCAGGATGTTAGCGTATAGTCTTGGCTTATACAATTTTAGACTTAAATGAAAATACACCATCAACATTAAGTGCCCTTCCTAGCACATAATGGTTACACTATTGTGGAGTAGGCATGAGATGGTGACATACATATGTGAGAAAGACAGGATAAAGGAAGCTTACCCTGAAGAATTTTGACCGACCGCTAGTAATTGTTCATGTAAACATCGCCATGCAAGCATGGAATCCTTTGGTGGGACCGGTTTCCTTCCTTGGGTGTTTGAATCAAAAGAAGAATCCAAAAAGAGGAATCCTTTTTCTATTGGGATTCTTCCAATTTTTTGTCTATAAAAGAAACCGAACCCTTTTTTCTTTTCTCACGATTTTTTTTTGTTGTTGTGTCCAGCTTCCGTCCGTGATCTTCACGCCACCACCAATGTTGCCGCCGGAGCTTGCCGTCGTCGCCGCCGCCGTCCGTCCGCAGCAAGGTAAGTTTTCCTTTTTTTTTTTTTTTTTTTTTTTTTTTGTAGGAAAAACCCTAATTTCTTAGGTAAAAACCCTTTGGCAAGATATATCATGATTAGTTCTTCCACCGAAATTGATAGCAAAAACCGTCGATATTTGCTAGGATTGCTTAACGAGTCGTGAATCCATGAATATATTGTTTTTGCTTCTTTTCTTCCATTGTTGCATGCAAAGCTTAGATTTTAGGTTATGGCTTGAAAAACCTTTCGCTTGAATTTCGTAGACACGACCTCTGTGAACAAAGTGAAACCATGTTATGATGTGTGCGAATGAGTGCGGACCCACCATATGCGCTCGATTGAACATGGACGATGTGCTTGGACTGAAAACCGATCTTGCACCTATTATATTATACATGCCTTATGTCCTGATTAATACCGGACTTTGTGACTTGACCAATACCAGACTTGAAACTTGATCAATACCAGCCTTGTGACTTGATCAATACCAGACTTGAAACTTGAGCAATACCAGCCTTATGACTTGATCAATACCAGACATGAAACTTGAGCAATACCAACCTTGTGACTTCGTCCTTTGCTGACGTGGTCCAATACCAGACTGGTGACCTTGACCGGCCCTGACTAATACGGATTTGACATGACCCAGTACCAGCCTATTAGCATGATATCGATCTTTCTTGCGTGGCTCGATACCTGCTCGACTACGTGATATCAACCTCATTTGGGGGTATTAGCCTTGGCTTTGTAGAATTGACCAACAGTTTCATTTGTTGACGTGGCTCAATACCGGTGTTTGGACCCAATACCAGCCTTGTGTACTCTAACGTGAATGTGTGTTCTATTGTGTGTGACTACACATCTCATGCGTTTTTATACAAGCACTGACTCTCTCGTCTTTTGTAGGATGAACAAAAAGACTCATGTTGAAATGCCTTATGAAGATAATGCTGGTGCCAAGTCAGGGAGTGTTAACAGCTTCAAAGATATGCCGAACATAGATGATGAGTTGTTCACTGTGCCTTTTCTGAACACTAGGAAACATCCTAGTCACAAGACAGTCCTGCTCGCTGATTCAGAAAATATGGAAGATGATCCATCCTCTTCTTCAACACTTGTGATGAGGTTCTGTCTTCGGAGAAATGAATATCCACCTTCACCTATTGACTTCAAGATTTGTCACACTCCGTTGGGCTCTTACGAAGGATGGATGCGACGTATGCTGAGTAATAAAAAGATTAAGGCTAATTTAGTTAAGGCGCAAATCCTTGATGCGGTCATGGCGTCTGCCACTCTTCAGATTAAGAAAGATGATGCAGGCTTGATCACTTTCGTTTCTCGGTGGTGTCCTTCTACTCATACATATATATGCAGATGGGGAGAGATGACAATTTCTTTGGAAGTGTAGCTGCGTTGATGAACCTGCTTGTTGCTGGAAGCTTCTTTTACAAACTTACTGATGCAGAACGTCGGTCTTATAATGCTATACTTCGAAAAGAGGGGGAATTCGATGATCTGGAGAAGGAAAAGAAAGACACGAAATGCTTTTACACTTGGTGGGTGTCGGAGTGGTCTCCTGTAGACCCGAAACCCGGTCAGGAGTTGGAAGATGAGATCAGCGTGATTGCATTCCTGTCTTTGTGGTTATCCAGAGACATATTTGACGACGGTTCTGGAAGGAAGACCATAAGAGATGACCTCGTCATGTTTTCTATAAAGCTGGAAAAAGGTGAGGTCCTTCCCCTAGGTGCCTTGTTTCTTGGATCACTGTATTCTCATCTGGACGCCTTAACGACGGACGTGCATGCTTTCAATGGGTATAAGAAGGTGGAGTCGCATATCCACATTGCTTTTCTTCAGGCGTTTTTGTGGGAACATTTCAAAAGCTATGCTCCTGTTCCTGCAACTTCACTCAGCAGTTTGTATGGTGGTTCGAGAATACTTCGTTGGCAGAAGAGACGTCCAAAAACCGGTGTGAAGCTTGTGGATGTTTTTGACAACGTGTCCTCCATAAATTTTCGTCCATGGGGGCCGATCCACCCTTCCATTGTTCATCCAAAGACTTTTGCTAATGTTCCGGATGTTGTGTTGCGTACTGATGCCGAAACCGCGAGTCTTGGGGAACTTATTTACTTGCGAAGCTGCACTCCGCGATATGTCCTGTCTTTATTTGATGAAGAATTTACCGTGACTCCATACAATATTGACACGGCTGCTCGACAAATGGGATTTGACCAGGGTGTTCCATTTCTTCGTCCGTCGAAGGATCCAAAAGAACTTTTCCCAGATATTCTTAATGCTGACACATTTTCGTCAGTGCAGAGCCTTCCTTTCTTTCATATCGGAAGAAATACGAAGATAACTAGCAGGTAAAAGGAATTTCGGAGGGAGCAATTGTTAACCTTCCAGAAATTCTTGGAGGAGGTTATGACAGATTCCCGCGGATAGCCATCTTCTTACGTCTTGAAGGAGCTTCATCGATTGAAACCACTCCCAGGTAAACGAACCAGAGCTGACGACTGCAGTCCCCAAGTAGGAGTGCGGTCTAAGAAGCAGGCATGTGGCTCGGTGATCCTCAATTCCTCCAATATGCAGGTATTTGAATTTCTTTCTGTCGATTCCTTCATTTTTCCAGAGTAATTTCTTCTAAGAGTGATCCTTGTTTGAAATCAGGGAATTCCGAAAGAAAATGTTTTCACAAGATTGGCGCGCATTCAGAACGAGAAGTTTGGTAACGCTGATCTTCGTGAGAAGTCTGGCGATATTGACCTTTGTGCTGGGAAGCCTGGTAACACTGATCCTTATGCCGAGAAGTCTGGTGACACTGATCCTCATGCTGAGAAGTCTGGTGATACAAGTAAGAAGTCTGGTGATACCGGTCCTTTTCTAGATGACAGAGATGGTGCAAGTTCGACTGGACGGAGTGCTTCCCCGGGTGGTAACCTTAGTGAGATTGTAGACGAGGTCGTGATGGAATCAACACTCAGAGTGAAGTAGACATCCGGAAGAATGCGGGAGAAGAAACATTTGCTATCGTTACTGTCGAGGCGACTCCCCTTAAAGATCTTCTTGAGCCGGTCCCCATTGATAAGGCAGCCATGGTGACATTTTCTGAAAGGCCTCTTGCAGCTGACAAGGTTTCTGATGAAGCATTGGCAAGGCAACCTGTTGTTCCTGGGGCTATCTTCGATCCTCCCTTTTATGTCCCTCGTGCAGGTCATGTGTTGGTTGGGGAGTTGAGTGTGTCGGCTCAGTTCGAGGAGTTGTACACCGTGATATGGAAGAAGCACGTCCACATTGCTACCACCACGAAGCTCAAAAGTCTCCTTGCATTAGTCAATCGCGTCCAAGAAGCTTTATTCTCCATTCAAGGGATGAGCGTCACGACTGGTCACACCGTTTCTGAGGAGATGATCGAAGACTGGAAGTGCCATCGAGACATGTTTGTCCAGTATGACTTCAACGCTCCTTGGTTATTCAAAGGGTTTTCCGAAATCCAGGAGCTCCAGAAATCGCAAGGTGAATTTCCCTCCACAGAATGCGTTGATCGCCGGGAAGAAGAGGTTGAGAGGTTGTCTAAGGAGTTGAAGCTGAAACAGGACGCGCTCCATAAGATGAAAGCTTATCTTGCTCAGAAAGACGAGTTGCTGTTGAAGGACTTTCCTTGAAGGATTCGTGATGCCTACTTGTTTTCTTTCTTTAGATGTTTTTGAGTGATTGTGAGGATTTCCTTTCACAATTTGATTTTAGGTTTTGAACTAATAGGTGGTTGAATTGGTTTATTTTGAGATAGTTTTGTGAATGACTGTTCTCAAAGAGATTTATTCTAAATGGAATTTATACTTTGGTTATGAATGATAGCACATGTCATATGAAATTGCAAATATCATACGAAAAGGGAAGTATGAAATGGAAACAAACATGGTGTTTGGTTATCAAATCTCTTTCTCATGTGTGCGATGTCAAGTCCCCAGTAAATTCTAAAACTATCTTTCTCGTAAAATTGTTTGATAGAACTTACTTGCTCTTTGTAGTCTCATTTGTACGAAACTGAATCTTCCCGAGAAACCTCTTCAAGGAAACCGTACGCATTAATTTCCAGAGAGGGAAGGCAACTCCTCCGAATTAAGCTTCTCTTGAACGATGCACTTCAAGGCGTTGCATTCACTGGTAGGGTGATGAAGGAATCGATGATAATGACAATACCTCGGGTCTGTCATTTCTTGATTAGTCGGTGGACGCCACACAGAAGGCAGTTGCACTTCTCCGTCTCATACCCATGCCTCCAGCAATTCCAATATCTTCTCCATTGGAAGCGGGAAACGTGGATATCTTGAGTCTAGCTTCTCTTGCGTTAGTGGACGTCGTGACGTCTCTCTGTGGTTTTGATATGGAGCACGCTTCGGAGATGGAGTTGATAAACCAGCATCTGTCATCATATCTAAGTCTCGCTTGACTGGGTGACAGAATGCGGAAGGCATTGTAATATCACTGCTGAGTGAATGAGTTGAATGCTCCCATCCGCCACACTCACGCGTCCTTTGGTTGATTTCTCCTTCCTCGAGCATTTCTTCACTTGGCTGAAAGGTCGTTGTGGATCGGGAAGTTTTCAGAGCTTCGGCAAGAGTCTTGAGATATAAATCTTCCAGTAAGGCTCAGTAAGCTGCAGGCTCCCTTTCTTTATCCGGCAGATGTGGCATCCCGGACAAGTCTTTTCTTCTACGAAATTGTCCCGAGTCTCTATCGCCAGCTGGACCATGTTGTTCATCTCTCCTGAGTCCCCTGTGGCTATGCGCTCTCTCTGCATCTCTGCTGGTAAAGGCATGACTTCTAGATAAGGATTCAACGTTTCTTGCACCGTCTGGGTAAATGCTTGCCGAACCTTCTTGTAATTGAGTTGTTATATCATTCAAAAGGCGGAATGTTTCGCTCTTCCTTCTAGCAATACCAGCTTGATTTGTCAGGACATCCTCCAGCATTCTAGCCACACTTCCCATGATACATGAATCATCTATGGTTTCCAGAGAATCTAGCGTGCGAGGATACATCGTGAGATGAAGATCGAGATAAAAACCAAAAATGGATAGGTTAATGATTGAATCGGATCCAAGATCTATCCCAAGATTGAGAAGGTTGGAATGAATATTGAGAATCCAATTTTGCAACCGAGAGATTAATCTCCCACTGTGGTCGCCAATTATTTATGGGTGAAAACTATTCCTGCCGAATTTGGTAATTTGGGGTGTGTGGATGAGGAATGAATCTAAACCCTAAACAAATGCACTGCACGGGAGTGCTTTGTGATTCGAGAAATCAATCTGTACAATTATGGCCTAAACCAAGAAATGGTCATTCCAGACTTGCTTCGGTCACAAAGTGAAGGAGATGGGGTTGATCTTAGGGAGGGAAGCGAAGAAGGTGTTGAGATTGTGAAGGTGTTGGCTATGTATGAATTGATCAGAAAGCTGAACTGGCTTGCAGAATGTAAGCTATCAGTTCCTGTGTTTGAATACGGTTGTATCAACACTTGGTTTCTGTCTTGTCTTGTCTTGTTTGAAAATAGGGAGGATAACCTATTTATACAAGTAACTGAGCCTAACCCATGTCTCTCATGGGAAGTGGAGAAAATGGAGTGATGGATTAGTGGAGTTGCGTGTGTTAGTGTTACACGATCAGTCTTTCCCACTTCTCCCATCATCACTAACCGTCCATGACTTCCTGACACATTCTTGTGATGGCGCGTTGTGCACTGCACGCTGTAAACCGCCAGACCAATACCCCAGTATGTATCCCCCAGTTTGTGACATGATTGATGTCTCGAATGTGCGGATCGTGGGACCCACAAAAGGTAGATGTAATGCTAGGTTAAATAACTAAGTTATTTGGGAATTTGATACTTGTAAAATATCACGTGAATTCTATGCATGTAATGCATCAAATATATTCAGCATGTATGAAGCATCGTTATTGAGCGTCTTAAAATAGCATCATGTCCAGCCTACTTCATGTGATGGTTTGGAGGCTGCGCAAGAAAGTCCTCTCTTGGATGACCACATGGTGTGGTAGAGTGGCGGATGGTAATCACCACGACACCTCATTAACCAACTAACTCCTGACCAGGGCTGTATAACCAAGCAGGTGAAGTTGAACAGATGAGATGATCTTTGAGACACTCATCTGCGACTGTTAGTGGAATTAGGGTTTATGAAGCGGTGCGCAAGCATCACTCTTCAGCTTGGTCGAATCCAAGCTTGAGACACGATTTTGGCAAGGCCGATTGGGAATGCGTGTAGACGGCATGCCGGTGTACATGCCCATACCTCATTGTCTCGTGAAAGTGTAATCTAGATCGCTCAATTTTTCCGGCAAAGAGGAATGGCTTGGATTGATTTGCGACAGAGATTTTGTGTCGCAAAGGCCGCGCGTCATGCCAACTTTGGGTGCGCGTTTCGAGGCGACCAAGCCTGGTCGGTCTTGGCCGATTAGTCTAGACGGGCTGGTGTACACGCCTATATTTCATTGTCCCATAGAAACGTGATTTAAGCCACTCATTTTGTCCGGCAAAGTTGAGTGGTCAATATTAGTTTGCAATTGGGAGGTGTGACCACGTCTAGTTTGGGAGAGCGAATCGAGGCAACCAGGCATGATATGCCTTGGCCGATCGGTTGTGGAGATAGATGGGCCCACGGTGATCATGTTGATGCGCACCGGACCTGCCTAGTCTATTCCTGGGCCCTTCATTCGTGCAGGAGGAAATGGACGCTCGTGATGTTCAAACCCTAATTAGGGTTTCACCGGCCGTGCGTCATGCATTGTTTGGGCGCACGAACTGGAATGACCAACTATAGTTGGTCATGACCGATTGGTCATGTATGTAGGCGGTCCCATGGTGATTGTGTTGATATGCTCTGGGCCCTTTGAATCTACATGTACACCCACCATCTATGCCTGTGAAGATGGATGATTGAGACTGCTTTGTGACACATGTAATGTGCCGCAGACCCTAAATTAGGGTTTCACGTCCGCGCTGCTTTGGCTGGACGATTTGGCAAGCCATACTACCATTTTGGGGAGGCCGACCATGCGGGGCCCGCATTGGGTCGGTGGTGAATACCCCAATACCTTCCTGGGGGTTATGGATTCGATCTAATCCATCTAATCATGCTGGTGAAGTTGGATGGTCGTGATCGTTTCTGAGACTGATACAGACAGTCCAGATGCTCGATCAGGATAGTATAACACTCCGAGAGTTATAGCATGTATGGGTATTTCGTACATGCCTCCTTATTTAATGCTTGGAGATTCGTGTTGCTCTGCTGAGAGCGATCACTCAGTCGTCATGCCGTACCAATAATGCGAATGAAGTAGTACAGGAAATACAAGGCTGGTCATGCATTAATTGGTAATGCTATAAGTTTATAGTGAAGAAGTATTCTCCACTTTATCAGTGGCTTTATCTTTTGCAGGATATTAGCGCATAGTCTTGGCTTTTACAATTTTAGCCTTAAATGAAAATCCACCATCATCAGGAGTATATAAAGAACTTGATTGAACAAGTGGAGAGGTTTAAGCTGCTACTGTGTGTATGGGTGGTGATACTAATCTGGAGATAATTTCAGTGAGAAGATGGAGGTTATGAATGCAAGCAAAGGTGGCTGTATTGCAGTGATAATATTGAGTTTGACTGGTAGTACGTTGAGGGATGTGAGCTTATCTTGGTAGTGGTGTTGTATTGATAATGAAGAATATGTTGAATTTGAACTGAGAAGTAGGTTAGAAATTAGATTAGTGTATTAGTGTTATTGCAATTGTGTTTTGGTTTGTTTTGCGTGTTGTTATTGCACCATGATGGTGCAACAGGTCCTTTTTGGCTGTGCAAAGGCTTTGGCCTATGCAATGGCCTGTCAGTCAGCCCAGTCATCTCAGCTGACTCAGTGTATCGGACTGAGTTGAATTGGTTCAACTCAGAGCAGACTCAATGGTCCGAGTTGAACCTTTCCCAGTTTTCTTTGGACTTGACCTTGACCCTTTGACTGACGTTGACTGTTAGAGACCCGTTGACGGTTAGATTGACCGATAAGTTTGATCGTTAGTTGACCTTGACCGAGACTTGACTTTGATTGGATGTTGACCGTTAATTGACTCTCTCTGACCTGACATTGGATGTTAGTGACCGTTAGTTGATCCAGTTGGGCCAGACCTTGTGTAATGGGCTTGGGCTTAGGGATAGTTTTCCTATCTTGATGATTTGGACCCTTATGGTCCGAATTGACCTTTGGTTCCTTTTAAAAAGTTGTAGATATTCATAAGACCTATTAAATGGATGATAGAACCAACCTAATTGAATTAGTAAACCTTATACGTGCTAAGGATAGGTAATAAAAAGGTGTAAAATCATAAATGGGCTTAGAACCATTTGATAGTTCACTTAGTCTATAATAAGATAATTGTATGAGATTATGTTATGAGCCTTTTGGATACTTCCTTAGAGTGCTTGTGTGATTAACAGTTACTCATTTAATAACAACGATCGATTCAAAGGATGAACCAGTGGATCGCGGATCTTGAGGTAGGCATGGCTTGTCATCAATCCAGGTGGGAACTCTGTAACCTTCTTGTAATCATTAAGCTTTCTTTTATCTGCGAGCACGATGAGTCTTTACTATTTGAGTGAATGATAGCGTATATTGTGATGTTTTATTTCCTGCATCTTGAGTATGACGTATATGTTGTATATGTATGTACAGTTTTGCTATGATGTGTTGTGTTTGATATGCATTGTGAGATTTCCCTGCGAGGAGTGTCTGTGTTTCCCCACGGCTCTTAGCTAAGTTAAATAAGGAGGTAATTCATCCGTCGACAATATTATTTAGTAGGGCAGTAATTCATCCGCTTAAATATTATTATAACTATTTCATTAGTAGGGCGGTAATTCATCCGTTATAATATTACTGCTTATTAATATAGTAGGGCGGTAACTCATCCGTTTGAATAGTATCTTAGTAGGGCGGTAATTCATCTGTTATGATATTATATATACTATTTTATTTGAGGGAAATCACTCATGTGCATATTATACTTATTTGTCTAACTTTCTGATCTTGATGGTAATATCCCGAATCATGGTTCGTATGGGCACTCTATGTGGACGATGTTATTATTATTGATTAGGGTTGCTCTCGTGTCGTCTTCTCCAATGAGTTTGGTGAGGTTAGAGTGACACTTGCTTCTTGATGCATGATTCGCTGAATGATTAGTTTCCTTCTTGTTATTTCAATTAATATTCTTTAGAACTGTGGAGCATATTAGTGATTACATGAGAGTTATATGTTCCATTGGGAACCCCTATGGGATGATGTGCTCACTCGTTCCCACTTCAGTTTCAGTAATCAGAAGGATTGGAGCGCGCGAAGATATTCGTTTTCGTAGCTTAGTGCTTTACCAGATCTAGCATTGGCGTGTATCTTTAATTATGTGTATTATTTCTTTATTCTGTAAAACAACACATTTAAATATTCATATATCATGAGAGACTTTTCAAGTATACTGAATCAGAGAGTTTGGGTTTGTTTGTTAGCATTTTATGTGAGAATGGTTCTTAAGATCGATAATCTGGTTTGGATATTTGTTTTAGGTTGTAATCCTATTAGCTAAACAGGTTTAAGAGTTGGGGCGTGACAAGTTCTTTGTACCATTGCCTGAGTTTTTCCTTCTTGCACCATTTGAGTTAGATTTCTACTTAAAACTTCTTCAGAAATCACAAAAAGAATGGGAGAAAGTGGGTCTCCTTGTCTCAACCCTCTACTGAGTCCAAAAAAAACCACAAGGATCTCCATTTACTAACACTGATATCTTTGCTTAAGTGAACAAAATTCTCAACCAATTTGTTCCCTCTTCTGAGAATCCAAATCTTCTTAGTACCTCAAAAAGAAACTCCCTGCTCAATGAATCATAAGCTTGAGAAATACCCAACATCAGTCCCACATTTCCACCTCTTCTTTTTATGTTCATCTCATTTATCAATTCTGAAGACAACACAATCTTTTCATGAATTGTTCTACCTTTTATAAATGCACCTTGCTGACTTGATTAGTTTATTCACTAAACTGCTTAGTCTTGTAGTAATAATTCTAGCAATCACTTTAAAGCTAAAATTAGCCAATCCAATTGGTCTAAACTGATCAGCTTTTTTTGCACCTTTCACTTTTGGTAAGAGAAAAAGAAAGTTTGAGTTTAGCCCCTTAGGGATGAATCTGCATCTCCAGCAATATTGTATAGCACCTACCAGATCTTGTCCCACAACTTCCAAAGCAATTTTATAAAAACTTCCAGGGAATCCATCAGGACCAGGAGAGCTATTAGCATCCATACCAAAAACAACATTTTTAATCTCCATATATGGAGGAAAAACATCCAGCATAACATTTTCTTCTTCAGTAAGTATTCTTGGAATTACCTCAAAAATTTCAGTGTCAAGGTTGACAGGTTGCTTCTAAAATTTGTTTTGCAAATGTTCCACTAAAATATTAACTATCAAATTTTGATCAGTGACCACATTCCCATCCTTATCTTCTAGTTTAGAAACTGGATTTTGAGCTTGTCTTACTCTCATATTTGCATGGAAAAAAGCAGTATTTGCACCTCCACCCTTTACCCATTTAACTCTTGATTTACCTTGCATCAAAGTATTATATTGTTGAGAAGCAATTTCACGCTTTCTTCTTGCAGTAACAAGCATATCCAATAACTCAATATTTTCAGGATCAACATCAGATAACAAAGATGCACTCAGCACATCTTCTTCAGTTGATGTAACTTTCTTCTTGAGATCACCAAAAATATTCCAATTCCATTGTTTCACTATACATTTAAATCTCTTGAGTTTATGAATAAATTGAAAAGTTGGATTGCCTTCACATTCTTCCTCCCAAGAGTGTTTAACCAAATTTAAGAATTCAGGATGAGTTGTCCATACACGCTGATACTTAAATATAATATTTTTGAAGATTTTGGAATAGCTACCACAGAGCCAAGTAATGCTCCATGATCAGATACTTCTCTTACTCCCACCTTGTAACTCCAACCCTCATATTTTTGCAGCCATTTGATATTGATGAAAGCTTTATCTAAGTCACACAAAATTCTTTTTTTTCCAACTCTATTATCACACCAAGAAAATTGAATTCTAGTTCTTGAAGCTTGCATTAACTTGCATAAATCTAAACATTCTCTGAAATCTTGTACGAATACTCTTAATGTTCTTCTCCCTCCTTTCTTCTCATCAGCATTAAGTACCACATTAAATGATAGACGCATTTATTTGTCTATTTTGATATCAATTTTCTATATTGTTACTACCCATTTTTGTATTTATTTGATTATTTTATGTTTTTGTAGGTGTTGTTGGAGAAATAAGCTTTTGTGGCGAAAGTGGCTCGAAAAGTGGCATTTGCACCCCCCGACAGCAATTACTAAAGGCACCCCAGAAATGTCCCAGAAGAGTTGATAAAGGAACCCAGGAGGTTTTCACTATATACAACCCAGGTTACTCTTTGTACCCCATAAAATTGTTATTCGTACCCCTAGGAATTGTTAAATGTAACCCCAATTACTAAAGGGACACCGATGTTGGTTAAGGGGCAACCATCTTCAACATTTCAAATATCGAAATTTGGCGGGAAAATCTATTATCAAAACAACAAAAATAGGGTTTGGGATTTGAAGGCGTTTTAGAGTGAATAAATAGTTGTAATTGTTTGGGTATATTCCTTTGGGATAAACAGGGATGGTAAGGCTGTTGGTTTGGATTATAATTGGCTGTAATCATGGATTTGGATAGATTATCATTCTCGGGTTTAACCTTCTCCGGGAATATTTGCTTGGACCTGTGAAGAGATTGGGTGAGATTAAAGTGCAGGAGTTCATTGGGCTAAGCCTGTTAGGACCAAACAGGACTAGTAAGCCCTTTGGAATCGAGAAAATATGAAGGAATACGTGGATAAGACAAAACAGAGGTGAAACGGATATTCACGGGATTGTCTTTGGTTTAATGGTTGAGTCTGCATGTGTATATCTTCTTTACACGAGTTGTACTCAATACAGAGACGTGCATGATCGTGTTTGTGGTGTGGGAGCTGTTAACAGAAGCGCAAAAAAAAAGAGGAAATTATTCCCCGCGGAGAATATTTGTGATTAATGAAGAAGATATGGAAATTAAACAAGGGATTTCTCCCTTGTTGGATATATAAAGGCTTTTCGGATGTCGGAGAAGGGGCTGAGAGTTCGGGGAAGTTTAGAGAGCTGCAGAGGAAGAATCAGAGCTTGCAGGAAATTCTTCTGCTGCTGCAGCAACCAAGAACACGAAGAACTTGAACGTCTTGTGTCAGTCGCAGAAGCAGTCGCAGAATCAACTATACGGACAACTGTTGTTCTCTAAGCAGTCTTATATTTTCTGTTTCCATTGTAACAGTCAATCAGCAACTCTTATAAACGTTGCAGTTGATCTGTTTTTACTATTATCATATATATTTCTTCAAATAAAAACACCTTTTGAGCCATGTTTCTATCTTTTGAGAGTGTTTTCACCATGAAGAGCTAAACCCCATAACTGGGATGACGAAGGAAGCCAATTCTCATCACTGTGTTAACTTTATTTAATTATTTTTTATGACTTTTGCATTAATATAAATTGAATTATGATTATAAATTAATTAGTTGTCATTTAGTTTGATGGGTTATGCTTAGCTTTAGTGTTTTGATAGCCCATGCTTACCATTTACAATTAATGTTTTATAAAATCTACCATGGCAAAGATTTAGAGTCAATAGTTACTATGTTTGGAGCTACAATTGTCAAATAATTGATAATTGAACCATAAGAACATGATTTTGGTGGAATCCTGAGTCCTAGTAACTCTTAATCTTGTTACCTTCTTTTGCATATTTTTGCTAGTTTTAATATTTTCTTTTATTAAGTCTAAAATCAAAATCTTTAAAAAGTCCGAGCGAACGATACTCTACTTACCACTGTAAAAACTACATCATTAAAGTCCCCAACTACTAACCAAGGACAATCCTTTTCACTAATTTCAATAAATTCCTCCCAAAGTTCCCTTCTATTGATAGTCAAATAATCTGCATGTACACCAGTGACTAATACATCTCTAATTGCCATAATAATAGCTTGTTTAGTTGTAGAAACAATAGTTTGAGCAGCTAAAGAAACATGCCAGAATAACTAAATATTTGCCTTCTCACCACTAATTGAGTTGTGAATAAGTTGTTTACACATACCAGGTAATTTTAGACTTATGATTGAATTTCCATTAATATTAACTTTTGGCTCAGCTGTCCATATCAATGCAGGACAAGATTAACTAAACTCCTTAAGTTCTCTTTGGCTCTCAATCTTTTTAAGCCCCTAATATTCCAGAAAATAACTTTCATTGAGAAGGATTAAGTTGAGAAGTAGAAGGACTTCTCATTCCTTTTGAGTTAACTGAATTCACTGAAGCTGCCTGCTTTCTGGTAAGTACATTAGGATTTGGTTTAATATTTTTACCTCTTACATTTTTCCCAATCACTCTAATATTACCATTTCCAGTTGTAGAAAAACTACTACCTCCAAAATCCGATTGCAACTCTTCAGCCACATTTCTCAAAATTTGAAACTTATTTGAATTAACCAGTTTTTCACCACCTGAATGTGTAATAAGCGTTTTACTTCGTAGTCTAATTCCTTAATACTATGATCATATGATCATGTCTCACTACTAGAGTAAAATATTTGAAAAGACGAGGGTACCCAAATATACCTTAATCCAAAAAAAAATTCACTTATAAGTTATTTCTCCGAAAGTGATTGTCTATGGACTGAGTGGAGACAAGACAACAAATAGGTTCACACTTCGTGTGATCGTCTATGGATACGAGATCGAGACAATACAACAACGAAGTATGTTTACTTGATAAAAGGTTCGGACTTAACCAAACACAATAGGATTGCTTATCAAGTAAATAGGAACTAACGTTTGTGTAATTTACTTTAAATTATAATAACAACAATTATAATTGCGGAAAATAAAAGTAAATGACACGGCAAAATTTTGTTAACGAGGAAACCGCAAATGCAGAAAAACTCCGGGACCTTGTCCAGAATTGAATACTATCAGGATTAAGCCGCTATAAAAATCAAACCAACTTCGTATAGTTGAGACAAAGCAACTAAACCTATAGTTCACCTAGTTCCATCTGTATTCCCACGGCTCCGACCTGAAATAAGTCACGTACTTGGAACAATTCCTTTGGTTCGTATTCCAAATAGTAAAGGAACAACAAATCTGTTTGGTATCAACTTTTTTCAACCAAGTGATGTGAGTTCGACAAAGGCTCTTCTGTTTATCTCAATAAACTCCTTCATCAGGTTCTTAGATCTATCCTATTATCAACTACCGCAGTGATTGTTAAGATTTTGCAATCAATACTTTCAATCACAAAGAATTGTATTGATGCTGATCTACACAACTAATCAATCTAATCTACCACATGGATAAATCGATTATAGTTGGATCCTCTTCGTCGTTGTATGATGAATCGCCATGAAGTCCTTGATCTCAACTACACTTTTCTATCCTAGTCCGAGACTTAGCTATGTATTCTAGAAATCAAGACTTATAGTTTTGATCACTAACATTGACAAACATGCTTGAGATAGCAACGCATGCGAGGTAGACCGAGCTATGCTCTAACAATCTCCCCCTTTGTCAATTTTAGCGACAAAACTATTAATACATATGGAATACAAAAAAGATAAACTTTAGTGGCTCCTATTCCATACTCTAATCTTCAACGTTCCCTGAAATCTTCGTCCTTCCAAGTACTCCAATGATCCCAAAGGTTGTAAGTTTAGCATCACCGTTGTTGAAGATCCGTAGCTATAACAATGAGAGAAATCGAGATTCTCGATCATTATTATACAGTGTCATAGTATTATTATGTAACATCAAAGTCCAATTGTAACACGACCTTAACAATAACACTATGGTGATATGTATCACTCCCCCTTAGTCAATACTCCATCTCGATCATGGAAACCACTCCCCCTTACACAATGATCCAAAAACCGTATGTATTTGTAGTGTGAACTACAATATTTCTCCCCCTTTTTGTCAATAAAATTGGCAAAGGTACAAGAACGGGGTCATAATGAAATTTCCACAAGAGACATTTCATAGACTAAAAGAAAAAATACATACCAACTTAATTTAGATGCAATCATAAAGCCGAAGCTAAATGCATTCATCAAGGAGTTTTAAGATACAAGATAACCCCTATAAAATTCCACAGCCGCACTCCCCGCAAGATATTACCATTATGCACAAGTTCCAAAGAACTCTCCCCCATTTGATGTCATTCCCGAAAGAACAACAAGAGCGACCTTAATTTCGAAAGAAAAGAAGGATTTTTAAATTGGACACGAAAAACCATAAAAGTGATTTTCTATATCCAAAACAGGTGACATGGAACAGAACTTTTGAGACTCCCGTTTGCGAATGACTAAAACCCTGGATAAACAAAAGATTTTGTATTTTTAGAGATTTATATAGATATAAGCAAAAATACACTTCTTGAGCCAAATAGACGCAAATCCCCATTTCCCCAAGACAAACATGGGGACGCGAACATCTAGGGTTAAGTAGACACGATTGGACCAAGAAACTTCCTTTGTTTATCCCATAATGACTTTCTATGAGCAGAGATTCTTCTTCTTTTGTTCCTGGAAGCGCTTGTCACATAGGACTTGCTACAGTTATAAGTAAGAAGGGACAAGGAGCATTCCGTAGTAACAATTGTTTCTTTAGACTCAAATTCTTCAACTTGTGAGAGTCCTTGAGGAATGAGCCTGATATTATCTCTGAAACTGTCTAAATAATCTCCCTTATTACTGGAAACACAATTAGAATCAATATTATAGACTTTGGACTTGCACGGAACAAGATTCCACACAACTTGTCTGTGAAGTTGATCTAACTCATCATCCATTATCTTTTTCCAAGAGAGATTGTTTATAGTTGTATCAACATTTTCTGGTTCTAATTGAGAAGAATAACAACCAACCGGAAGTTCTCCTTTTGTTCTGATTGTAGAGTCTACTCCGCTTTTGCTCTGATATCAATTGAAAAAACGGGGGTCTAACAACACTACCCAATATTTCGCTTAGCAATCTGGATGGACTAACTTTGAAATACTTTTCTAGAGAATCAACTAGACAGTCAGACTCAATCTAGATAAAAGTATCTCAAGGAGTTAATATCTCTCTCTTGTTTTTGATATTACTCAAGCTAATAGAAATCAGCGAGTCCTAATCAAACACAAGGAATACTTGGACGGTACCAAAGACCATTGTCCAAGGATCAATCAATTTCAATCAACAACCAAAGGTTGGATTTCCAATTGATGATCACGAACGCACAACCTGTATTATTTTAATTATATAAAATATAATGCGGAAAAGAAATAACACAGACACCAAAAGTTTTGTTAACGAGGAAACCACAAATGCAGAAAAACCCTGGGACCTAGTCCAGATTGAATATGCACTGTATTAAGCCGCTACAGACAGAGTCATAGGACGTGTCTCCTTTTCTTGAGAAAGAGATTTACCAAGAGCTTCTAATTTGAAAGTGAGATTCATATTCTCTATGGCTAGAATATTCAGTTGAATGTCTTTATCTCTGATCTCCTGTTTAAGAAGATTTGTCCCTGTCTTTAATATCAGTACTTTAGAAGACAGAGATTTTATAGGCTTTAGGAGTTTTACCAACTCTTTATCAGCATCTTCCTTTCCATCAGAGATGGACACATATGTTTTCGCAACTCCTCGATCATGAGTCAACGAAGTAGTAACATCTTCAACTTTTGAGTAGTCATACTCTTGCATAACGTTAATTGAATCAGACATAGATTCAATTTCTTATAGGTTGGATCGCACCAAACACAGATTGTTAGATTTTTTCATGTTTGTCTTCTCTGATACCAATTGAAAAGACGAGGGTACCAAAATATGCCTCAATCTAAAAAATTTCCACCTATAAGTCCTTTCTTCGAAAGTGATTGTCTATCGACTGAGTCGAGACAATACAACAGATCGGTTCACACTTCATGTGATCATCTATGGATATGGGATCGAGAAAACACAAAAATGAAGTATGTTTACTTGATAAAAGGTTCGGACTTAACCAAACACAATAGGATTGCTTATCAAGTAAATATGAATTAACGTTTGTGTAATTCACTTTAAATTATAATAACAACAATTATAATTACGAAAAATAAAAGTAAGTGACACAGCAAGATTTTGTTAATGAGGAAACCGCAAATGCAGAAAAACCCCGGGACCTTGACCAGAATTGAATACTCTCAGGATTAAGCTGCTATACAAAATCAAACCAACTTCTTATAGTTGAGACCAAGCAACTAAACCTATAGTTCACCTAGTTCTGTCTGTATTCCCACGCCTCCGACCTGTAATAACTCACGTACTTGGAATAATTCCTTTGGTTCGTATTCCAAACAGTAAAGGAAAAACAAATTTGTTTGGTATCAACTCTTTTCAACCAAGTGATTTGAGTTCGACAAAGGCTCTTCTGTTTATCTCAATAAATTCCTTCGTCAGGTTCTTAGATCTATCTTATTATCAACTACCGAAGTAATTGTTAAGATTTTGCAATCAATACTTTTAATCACAAAAGATTGTATTTATGTCGATCTACACAACTAATAAATCTAATCTACCACAAGGATAAACCGATTATAGTTGGATCCTCTTTTACCGAAAAAGTCTTGTGCACACCAAAGATTATGCATCACAAATCAGAAATCTTCAAAGTCTTCTTTTTATTCACATCTTCTTAGATCTTAAATAAACACCTGGACACAATCAACTTGAATCTCTTGTGATCAATCACGCACAGAACGGAGTCTGTTAACAATGGATTATCACAAGACGTCTTTAGATCTACAAACAGTCTAAAGATCCCCGTTGAAACTTCGATCTAGTTTGAGATATTCTTATATCAGAAGAGAAGATTCTCAAGCATAAACAAACTAAGTGCAATCAAAGTTCAACCACCGTTAGTCAATCAAATCAATCGAAAACAAAAGATAAACCGCAATTATCTAGTTTCCCACCAACAGTACTAATAGAGATTCTCAATCCCAAAGAAGACTTTAAACTGAGCGGCCGTAAGAGATTTCGCCTAATTAGGTTACTCTCCTTTTCGAATAGGCGGCTTCACTAGTAGCAGCACAACTGAGATAGTTCTTGTTGTACGAGGATTAGTTTGCTCGAAATGCAAACTTTCATATTTATAGACCAAGGAAGTTTGGACACCAAGGAATTTCCAAAACCGAAAATATTCTCAAGATATGTAATATATTCCAGATTCGGTTTCCATAATTCCTGGAAATGCTTTGTCCAAAATAATGACTGAAAATCTCTTAGAAAATCTCCAACTAGTAAATGCACATTACTAATTTTCATTTTCCAAAAATAAAATTAAAAACCTTAAATAAAAGATTCTCAATTTGTTTTATTCGATCCGAGATTTTTTTCCTTTAGCTATTAAGAAATAACTTTGAACAACTAAAGATAAGCGTTACTGCACAGGTTCAAAGTATGTCGACATCTTTACTTTGTAAGTCCTATTTCATAATTACAATCTTGAAACCGATTTTCCACACTTCCAAACAATTTTAGAATTGGTTCATATGACTTTCAAGAACTATGTGATTGATCAAGAACACTCAATCCCAAATCATGGGTCGAATAGGCGGCTTCACCAGTAGCAGCACAACTGAGATAGTTCTTGTTGTACGAGGATTAGTTTGCTCGAAATGCAAACTTTCATATTTATATACCAAGGAAGTTTGGACACCAAGGAATTTCCAAAACCGAAAATATTCTCAAGATATGCAATATATTCCAGATTCGGTTTCCATAATTTCTGGAAATGCTTTGTCCAAAATAATGACTGAAAATCTCTTAGAAAATCTCCAACTAGGAAATGCACATTACTAATTTCATTTTCCAAAAATAAAATTAAAAACCTTAAATAAAAGATTCTCAATTTATTTTATTCGATCCGGGATTTTCTTCCTTTAGTTATTAAGGAATAACTTTGAACAATTGAAGATAAGCGTTACTGCACATGTTCAAAGTATGTCGACATCTTTACTTTGTAAGTCCTCTTTCATACTTACAATGTTGAAACCGATTTTCCACACTTCCAAACAAGTTTAGAATTGGTTCATCTTACTTTCAAGAACTATGTGATTGATCAAGAACACTCAATCACAAATCATGGGTTTCACGGTTCTACCAAAACAAGTTTCGCTTCTACCTCCATTTGAGTACTGTGCATAGTCACACTAGCTTTCCAAAATTCGGTTGACTAGGTACTAGGATCGGTTCCCCACATATATATGGTATCTAACTTGTACTTGTTGTACATGTCCATAGGATCGGTTCCCCTTTGCCTAAAAACGTGTTGTACATGTCCATCGGGTCGGTTCCCCTTTCTGCTAAAAACTTGTTGCACCTCATACAAGGATCGATTCCCCTTTTTGATAGGTTGCACCTCTTACTAGGATCGGTTCCCCTTTACCCAGAGTCGGTCATATCAATAACACTGAATCGATCATACCATCTCAAGTGATTACTTAAGATCTGTTTCACTAATAAAAGTCGTACCAATACAAAAGTCAGGCCTTTGTGAATAGTTTTACCAAGAACATAAAAAAGTCATGAGCGGTTATACTAGTCACACATATTGGTAGTTTTTAAAGATATGCAATGAATAACAATACCAATAATGCCTAGTGATTTCTATTTCGATTCACAAAACAAGTTCATGAATTTACTTCCTTAAAACAAATGTAAAACATTGTTTCCTAGGATGAAATCTTCACCTTATACCCATACATAATAACAATAGCATTCAAATGATTATGTCGATGTCTTATCTACAAAGTTTAATTGTTACACAATAAACCTCGTATTGTATTCCTTAATCCTATGTCTAACTAGAGTATAATCATTCATGCTTCGCAGTTTTGTTTTCAATATGCACGACTTGAAAGATACGTCTAGGGAATGAAACGGTATAAGTCAAATATCACTAACCTCAAGTGGAAGGATGATCTTGTCGTTGTATCTCCTTACTTATTCACTTATTCAAGTCTTCGCAATACTTGTAATGTATCATATCCTAATGCTTTCAAGATAACCTTTACGAAGTTGACTCTAGTACATAATCAAGCGACTCTTAAATGAGTTTTGGCTCACTAAAATATGACAACCAAACTTGACATACCAACGCTTGTTGGATTCAACCGATCTATGCTCTAACAATATTCATTCACAGCTTCGCAGTTATGTTTTCAAGATAACACGACTTGAAAGATACGTTAGGAATGAAACAGTTCAAGTAAATATTACGAACCGCAAGAGAAAGGATGATATTGTCGTTATAGCTCGTTACTTCTTCACGTTCTTTAGGTCTTCGAGTAATACTTGTATGTCTCATATTCCAAGACTTTATAGTGTAACTTATACGAAGTTGTCTCTAGTACATAATCAAGCGACTCTTAGATGAGTTTTGATTCACTAAAATATGACAACCACACTTGGCATACCAACGCTTAGTGCGTTCAACTGAGCTATGCTCTAACAGTTTTTGTCCAGGCAGAACCTATCTTCATCTGAAGAGTGGTATAACCATAAGCATCGTTGGATTTTCCTTGATGGTCTTTGATTGATGTTGGATCAAGAAAAACTTTTTGTTGGTTGATGGGAACTGCACTGAGAGTTTTTAGTGGTATGAGATTGTAGGCAGTACCAACATCGATCAGTATTCTTCAAAATTCAATATTTTTGAGATTAACTATTGCTAGCATTCACTGGTTGTACAACTCTTTGTCTGTGACTGATCGTTCAGGAGGTACTTCTGGGAAAGATATACACTTTCCTGTCACAAAGTGATTGAGAGCGGTGAAGACGTCTTTATGTTGTGTTTTTGATTGATAGAGCCAAGGATTGAACTGCTTCATTGATCAGTTCTTCAGACAAATTGAACGCTCTGACTTGGAGAGTGTTTCTATGCACTCATTCAGTCCCCAGTATAATTCACCGGATTCGAAATTTTCTTTGAAAATGTGTTTCATAATATTATATTCATTTGTTGGATGATTGACGAATCAGTGGAAGCGACATTACTTAGGATCTTTCATCTCCTCTTCAGATGATGGACGTCTGACATGAGGTAACTTGACCGTACCATCTTGAAAAGTTTTGGGGCGTCTAAGAATTATTTATGTGTTGTTGTTAATGACGTTAAACCGGTGTTGGTGCGGATTGGGTTTGATTTGCTTATCGTGGCATCCGTGCTTGTTTTTTTAGAGCTGGAGCTAGCGTTGGTGCTACGCATTTGGGCTGTTGAGTACCCGGAAAAGTGGATTCGTGTTCCTCCTTCAGTCATTCACAGAAGGTCGGAGATTGTGTTTCTTACTGATGAGGTGTATGTTTCTACGAGTCTCACGAGGTTCCTCAACTTTGACAGGTTTAACTCTTTCCAACAAAGCAGGTGCTTTAGTAGCAGAACATTTGTATGCTTTATGAATTTCTAAAAAGATCTGGAAACGCAGGTATTCCGATAGTGCTATATAGACGGGAATCATATCGTTGATGCACAACTCCACAAATTATTGCTCAGTAATATTTGGATCATGGCAATCCAAGGATTGGATTCTGGACCTGTTAACATAATCATTTGGATACCCATTGCTCCTCTGGAATATTTTTCCTAGATCAGAGAGGGTGATAGATATTCTCTGTGCATCAGGTGGATATGGAGGCCGGTGTTGGTGGACATAGAATGAGTTTTCTTTTCCTTGAAGGTCTAAAAAGAGGTTTAAATCTTCGTGGGTGATGAAATTTGACCGACCCTTTGCTGATGAATGATTAATGGCTTCACAGACTTCATCGTCTTCTAGAGCATGGATCTTGGAGATTCCCAGTTCATTGGATGTGGAAGTTTCTTTAGCTTTTGCTTTCTGGAGATCTTGGTAAGGTGACAATTGCTCTGTCAAGGTCTTAAGATATGCGATAAATTCCGTTTGCATTGTGGTCATATCACCTTAAGCTCTGGCAATGGTTTCTTATGTTCGCATAAGATCATCTATGATAGGTGTCATGGGTGTCGTAGGCTCAACAAATTAATAATCTTATTTCCACACAATTAACTGGTAATGTAATGGAAGTAAGGATCGTTCCCACGAAGAGCAGTGAGTTTTAGTTTTCAAAGTGTCACAAGGGGGGGGGGGGGGGGGGG